>NC_142103.1:20468442-20628085 GCF_054644295.1 Miniopterus natalensis
ATGCTAATAGTTAAAATACTATTGCACTTCCAAATAAATGGCTGTATTCCATATTAAATAATAGCTAATGAAATGCTAAAATGTTTCATCTCTGAAATAAAGTGAATTACTGATGATATTCTATGGCTCTGTACTACCTATAGGATAAAACATTTTACTTAGTTCAACAGTGAAGCCTTTTTACAATTCTGATCTTCCAGCTACTCCCTAATTTCTATTATTTTTTAAAAAATATAATTTTAGTGATTTCAGAGAGAGAGGAAGGGAGAGAGAAGGAGAGTTAGAAACATCAATGATGAGAGCCACTGATGGGCTGACTCTTGCACACTCCCTGCTGGGGATCAAGCCCACAACCCAGGCATGTGCCCTGATAGGGAATCGAACCCCATTCTCCTGAATCCTAGGCCGATGCTCAACCACTGAGCCACACGGGCCAGGCCCTAATTTCTATTCTTCATGAAAACCTTCTTCCCTTTCAATCAAGCAATGATGTACAATATGTCTTGTGGGCAGTCTCTCCCATTTGTATTGTCCATTCTAAATTAAAAAACTCCTCCTCTTAAGTATTTAAAGTATACCTACCCTTTGTTTTCTTCATGTAGTAATTGCTCAATATATGTTTCCTGACTAATTCTCTAGAATGTTCTCCTAAATTTTAAAGTGGAGGAAACAAAAACTTGAGAATGTTGCTCTAAGAACCCTGTCCTTAGCCTATCAACAACAAGGAGGTAGTTATAAAACAATGCAAATAATACAGGCCCTGAGTATCTTTCCAACTATTCATATTTATGAGCTACCCTTGTTTCTGCACAACAAGCACTTTCTTACAGAAACTATAAAAATAAATGATATAATGTGTCTTAAAATCCATATTGCATAGTGTTTCCAAGAGTTCATTCTCTTGAGCACTACATATTATAAAATTAGAATACAAATTGGAGCTCTGGAATGAAAAAAATTAATAATGAATCTAAAAAGTACAATAATTCTTCTACAGGCACCTTCATGTAAATACCAAAAATAACTATTGCTGCATAAAAAGATTAATCCTTCCAAGATTACAGAAGACTGATTAGACTCAATTATACAGAAATATTGAATAAAGCCTCATTAAGTAAAAAATAATTACTCAAGCAGGGGACACACTTTTCAAACAAATGAGAAAGTTATAATTCCATTTCACTTTCAAATATCATTACATATTTCTTTTATCTATCTATATATTTATTTTAAAATTTATCTTTATCGTTGAAAGTATTACAGATGTCCCCCATTTTCCCTGCATTGACCCCATCCACAGACACACACCCAGGCCTTCATCACACTATTGTCTGTGTCCATGGGTTATGCATATAAGCATATAAGTTCTTTGCTTAATGTCTTCCTGCTCCCTCCTCCCCTTCCCTCTGAGATTCATCAGTCTGTTCCATGTTTCTATGTCTCTGGATTTATTTTGTTCATTAGATTCCACATGAGTGAGATCATGTGACACTTGTCTTTTTCTGACTGGCTTATTTAGCTTAGCATAATACTTTCCAGGAACCTCCATGCTGTCTCAAAGGGTACGAGATCCTTCTTTTTTATAGCTGCATAGTATTCCATTGTGTAAATGTACCACTTCTTTTTTAAACACTCATATATGAGAACCCAGAAATTGACCCATGCCATTACACTCATTACATATTTTAAGCCACTTTGAATGGTTGAGAGTGAAGCCTTACAATACAGATTGCTGGTCTACTTACCAACTCCAGGTAAAATAAGTTTCTCGCTGTCGGTGCAATGTCATCCCAGAAAGTGGTGGCATGCTGTTAAGAAATACTTGAATACCTGTTCCACCTTAACACAACCATAATACACATGAATATGCCATCCAACCCTCTCTATCCAAGTCCCAAGTTCCCAAGTTTCTGTCTACACTATATGTTGAAAAAAATCATCTCTATATTTTATATCTTTCTCCCTCTATAAACATCCTTTCTGGTGTTCTCAACCATTAGAGTCCAGGCAGAAAGACAGAATGGTGCAAATAAAACCACAGGAGAAATTTCTTCTTAATATTTTCTATCATTACCTCACAAAACTCACTATAATAAAAGCTACCTTGTACCTTCTCTGGGAACAGCAAATATGGGAACAAATTCTCTGAAGAAAATTAGTAGTTGAGTCTTTGTGCTTAGAAACAATGTGAGTTGCTTAATCCCTTCACCTTTTTTACCCAGCCCCTACCCCCTTCCCCTTTGACAGCTGTCAGTCTGCTCTCTGTATCTATGAGTCTGTTTCCATTTTTTTGTTGTTAGTTTATTTTGTTCATTAGCAGTATGGTGATTACAAGAGAAGTGGGGATAAGTGGTGATGGAAGGAGACTTGACTTGGGGTGGTAAACACACAATACAATATCCATATGATGTATTATACAACTGTAAACTTGAATCCTGTATAATTTTAATAACCAATGTCATCGCAATAAATTAAAAAATAAATTTAAAATAAATATTTTTAAAAAACAATGTGAGTTGCTATTGAATTGTGTATCAGCGCCTTTAAAATCTGCATGCAATTTCAGTGTGCCAACTTATTCATAGGCCTATCTGAAGGGGAGAGAAACAAAAGAAAAAGACTATTTGGGAGCATTCAATCATGTTCTATATATATTTTTGTTAACTGTGTCTCTGAATTATTTGACATACACATTTTGCAAAGCTAATTTCAAGAATTTCCAAAATGTTCCATGTTAAAAGAGGAAAGCAGTAGCATGGATAATCAAGCAAGTATTTGACAATAAAATGTAATTTTTCCCTCAACTGGGACATAACTGAATCTGTTTCTTTAGAATTGGTTTCAATTCTAATTCTGACTTTTGTTTCCTAACAACAACAAAACCCCTTGCTCTAATTGTCCTATCCAGGGCCTCTTGTTTAACCTCAAAGAACCTAAAAATGAACATATTTTAATATCCAAGAGAAAAGACCCAGTCATAGGTTAATAGAGAAAACAATTTAGAAGAATTTATACCCAGAAATCTCTTGTATCTATTATGGATGTATCAAGTATTGTGAAAAGGAAAAAACATGATTACAATGCTAGACACATAAGTACGCAATAAATAGTTGTTGATTTGCACTGCATTGCAAATACAATGGCAAGTGTCTGAATGAATATGTCACCTAGCTTTTTGTAACCATGAATATCCTAAATACATAATGATCTGGCTGAGTAAAATGCTAGCAGGCGCCCTTTCCCCCACTGCGCACAGCTAGCATGTGTACTCCATTGCAGAGTATCTCTAGACTAAAGTCCAGCCTGTGGTCAGTGGAAACATCAAACTCAGACTTAATGCATACCATGTACAGCATTAGGTCACTGAGACAGAAAAAGAGAGAATACAACTTTCAGGCTTCATTTGAATTATATAAAGAGGAAAAAGTCACCACCTCTACACCTCTTGCCATGAAATATCCACTGACAAATCCTGACCTGGGGGTTGCGTTCCCTTCATGAAGAAAGGCTATAGATCAAGGTTTGATGCGTGTTTCCTGGTGTTCATAATTCCATAAAATGTCACCATAAATAGAAACCCCAACAATGACTCCTTATACTATTTATCTCTTTACTTTACTTACAGCCAGAAAAAAATTACTTTTCTCTGGGAGAAGCAGTCCATCGGTAATAAAGGACTGACAGCAAGATTAAGTCACCTGATAGTCAATTGATGCTACAGCTGGTACTTTCTCAGCTTTTCAAATATGAAAAAGAGCTGCTTGCCTACTCAAACAAGTGTGCAAAGCAATGCCAGGATGGGCAGGCAAATACATAGTAGTTCTCATGGTGACAGAAAGCCCAATAGCAAGACATGAAATTTCTGCCCAAGTTGGATAAGAAAATCACCATAAAACTATCAGAACAACAGTATTTATTCTTACTAGTGGCGATTAAGTAGGACCCTATTTTAAGCCTTTATTATGCCAATTTAATATCTTTATCATAAGTGACAGGGATCACTTCTGTCTGTTTTATTCAGGATTTATAGTCATCATGCACACTGTACCTCATAAAAGTGTCATCGTCTCATCTCCAGTTTTCCCCCAAGGTTATAGGAAAAAAAGTAGCCTAAGAGATAACTTGAAGGAGCTATGTTTGGCACAAGTAAGATTTTATTACTTACCTAATTAACATCTAATTTCAATTCATTAGAGTACCAGCAAGTGATTGTATTTTGTTTTGATACCCTACTTTGCCTTTCTTGAAGCACTTGTCTACTGTGGCCCTGGTCAGCATTTCAATATTTATCCAGGCTTCACCTATACTTGGGATTAGCTAGTGCTTGGGGTTGGGAACCTAAAGTTTGTCCCCCCTCTCCTTGAGGGGAGTATAATGAGGTGGTTTATGTGAAACAGGTGCTAAGGTAGAAGGGGTTTGAACTACTCTGATGAGCTCATTTGCTTATGCATGGAAAAGAGGGTGTCACTTCATAACACTCCAGAGACTGCTGGTCACTCATCAGCTTTTTTAGCTTCTAGAAAGAAAATGAAGCTGAGTTAGGGTTACTCAACCACTGTAGGGAAATATCAGCATGTACATTTGCAAATCATTTTAGCTAGGACTGTAGGAAAAGGCCAGCAAACAACAAACAGACTCTGAAGGAGTTGGGTAGCAAGCTTCCCCAGAATCACAGAAATCCCCTTGAAAACGAGGGAGACATTTCTGACAGGAACTGAAAACAGATCCTTATCGATCTGGGAAGCTTGCCCCCAGGAGGGTTATGGCCTTAAGCACAAATGTGAATCATTAGCATAAAACAAAGCCATTTGTTTATGCACATTTTATAGTTTCTACTGATCACTATCTTTCACACCTTACTTTCTGTAGCCTCAACCCTCTGCATCTCCACCTAAATTCTACATTCTCCATGTCTCAAGTTTTCTTCACGTCCCACGAGCACAACATAGGACTTCTCATATAAGACAATAGGAAGGTAAAATAAAGAAAGATCTCCCCCTTTCCCTACCCTCCATTTTACCATTCCTTCTCAATTCAAGCAAGGAATGTTTTGACTTGCAAATAAATAAGCACAGTGTTTAAATTGTGTACTTGGGCTAAACAACAAAGAGGAGTATAATGAAAGCAGGCAAAGTGCTACTGGAAGTGGTAGGGATGAAAGCTATCTACTCCCAGAACTGTATTCTACGGGAGGAAAGAAAAGAGGCAACTTTAGGATCTAATTAGCTTCACAAGTGGAATATGCAAAGGGGACCTTGGAGGACAACAAACTGCTGATGTGAATTCCACTTCTTATGGTCAGCACCTGCACAGCAACTCATACACTGTGGTCGGGGCAGATCTTCACGGTCAGCCAGAGGGTCAACCTCCACACATAAATAACCCAAAAGCAATCAAGACTCATACAAGAGGAAGGCCCACATAATCTACATAAGGGACATTCCTGGAGTACCCAGGTCAGGCGATCAAAGAGACTGCAACTGAGTTCCACATGACAATTACTACATAAGGAAACCATATCAAGACAGTGAGTCATAGCAGATCTTCCTATATGTAGAAACAAACAAAAAGGGGCAGCCAGCCCAGCTGGGAGTGGCTCAGCTGTTGAGCATCGACCTAGGATCCAGAAGATGGCAGTTCGATTCCCGGTCAGGGCACAGGCCCGGGTTGCGGGCTTGAACCCCAGTCGGGGGCGTGCAGGAGGCAGCCAATGACTCTCTCATCATTAATGTTTCTCTCTCTCTCTCTCTCTGAAATCAATAAAGATATATTAAAAATAAAAGGGGCAGCCAAAATGGGGAGAACAAGAAACATGTTCCAAATAAAAGAAGAGGTCAAATTTCCAGAAAAAGAGCTCAATTAAATGGAGGAAAGCAACGTACCAGCTATAGAGTTCAAAAAGGGGGTTATAAGGATGCTCAAGAAACTTAGTGAGAACGTCAACAAAAAGATAAAAAGGAACAAAGAAACCATAAATAAGAACCAGTCATAAATGGGTGCTGGATTTTATTAAATGTCTTTTCTACATCTAATGATATGATCATATGATTTTTATACTTCATTTTGTTTATGTGATGTGTCACATTTATTGATTTGTGGGTATTGCACCAACCTTGCATTCTTAGAATAAAGCCCAGTTAATCATGGTGTATGATCTATTTAATGTATTGCTGGATCTGGTTTGATATTTTTTTGTTAAATATGTTTTTATTGATTTTTGAGACAGGAAGGGAGAGGGAGAGAGAAAAACATCACTGATGAGAGAGTGATTGATCAGCTGCCTCCTGCACACCCCTAACTGGGGATCGAGCCTGCAATCGGGACATGTGCCCTGACTGGGAATCGGACCTCGATCTCCTGGATCACAGGTTGATGCTCAACCACTGAGCCATGCTGGCCAGGCCAGTTTACTATTTTTTGAGGATTTTAGCATCTTTGTTCATCAGGGATATTGGCCTATAATTTTCTTTCTTTGTACTGTCTTTATCTGGTTTTGTAATTAGGATAATGCTGGCCTCATAAAATGAGCTTGAGCCCTAGCCAGTTTGGCTCAGTGGTTAGAGCATCAGCCTGTGGACTGAAGAGTCCCGGGTTCCATTTTGGCCAACGGCACATACCTCGGTTGCATGCAGGAGGTAACCGATTCATGTGTCTCTCTCACATTGATTTTTTTTCTCTCTCTCTTCAACTCTCTCTGAAAAACAATGGGGGGAAAAAATCCTCGGGTAAGGATTTAAAAAAGAAAAAGAACTTGGCAGTCTTCCCTCCTCTTGAATTTTTTGGAATAATTTGAGAAGGGTAGGTGTTAGTTCTTCTTTGAATGTTTGGAAAAATTCACCTCTGAAGCCCTCTGATCCCAAACTGGGAAAAGATTGAACATATCTCAACATAATAAAGGTAATATATGGCAAACCCACAGCCAACATCATACTCAGTGGGTAAAAACTAAGTGTTTCCCTTAAGACCAGGAATAAGACAGGGATGTCAGTTTTCACCACTCTTATTCAACATAGTACTGGAAGTACAAGCCACAGCAATCAGACAGGATGAAGAAATAAAAGGCATCCAAATTGGAAAGGAGGAAGTAAAACTGCTATTATTTGCAGATGACATGATACTGTATATAGAGCACCCTGAACATTACACCAAAAAACTATGAGAACTGATAAATGAATTCACTGTAGTAGTAAGATACAAAATAAACATACCTTCAGTCCTCAGGCTGCACTCTAACCACTGAGCAAACTGGCTAGGGCTGTTGGGAGTTTTTTGATTACTGCTTCGATTTCATAAGTTACAATCAGTCGATTTAGATTTTCTGAGTTTTCCTGAGTCAGTTTTAGAATACTGTATGTTTCTAGGAGTTTATCCATTTCTCCCAGATTGTTCAATTTCTTGGTATATAGTTGTTTCTAACATTCTCTTACAGTTCATTGTATTTCTGTGGTGTCAGTTGTAACTAAAACCACGAGGAGGATTTATCTCACACCTGTCAGAATGTCTATCATCAATAAATTAACAAACAACAAGTGTTGCTGAGAATGTGGGAAAAAGGCAACCCTCATGCATTGTTGGTAGGAGTGCAGATGGGTACAGCCACTGTGGAAAAACAATATGGAATTTCCTTAAAAACTTAAAAATGGAACTACTTTATGACACAGCAATTACAAATCTGGGAATATATCTGAAGAAACCCAAAACATGAATTTGAAAGAATATATGCACCCCTATGTTCATTGCAGAGTTATTTACAATAGCCAAGATTTGGAAGCAGCCCAAGTTCCCATCAGTAGGTGAGTGGATAAAAATGCTGTGGTTCATTTACACAATGGAATACTGCTTAGCCTTTAGAAAGAAAGCAATCTCACCTCTTGCAACAACATTGATGGACCTGGAGATTATTATGCTAAGGGAAATAAGCCAGTCAGAGAAAGACAAATACCGTATGATCTCCCTTATATGTGGAATGTAATGAACAAAATACAAAAACAAAATAAAAACAGAGTCATAAATACAGAGAACAGACTGACAGCTGTTAGAGGGGAGAGGGGTTAGGAGGCTTTGTAAAAAAATGTGAAGGAATTAAGCAAAATTAAAATCCTCATAGACACAAACAATGGTATGGTGATTACCAGGGCGAAAGGAGGTTAAAGGGAGCTGAAATAGGGTAAAGGGGGGATAAATGGTGATGGAAAGAGACTTGACTTGGGGATGAACACAGAATACAACACCCGAAACCTATATAATTTTATTAATCAGCATCACCCAATAAATTTAATAAAAATTAAAAACAGAAAAAAGGAAAAGGTCAACGGAAATAGCTTCAGCGTAGTGGCCAGTCCCCAAGTCAAAAGTAAGTAACACAGAACTCTGAGGAGGCAGGTATGAAGAACTGTTCTTGGTTACTCTGAACTTTGCTAGCACTTGAATATCTTGTCAGGACAGTTGGGGTACATGAGTTGCATCAAATACAGGGTGGGGCAAAGTAGGTTTACAGTTGTTCATGTGGAAAATAATACAATAACTAATAAATAAATACAAGAATAAACTGTGTTTTGTGTACTCATAACTATAAATCCCTTTTTGCCATACTCTGTATATACTCTTATACAGGAGTGCTGGACACATTGTAGAGGGAATTGGATGACAAGGAAAACTGAAAATGAGCAAAGATTTTGATACTCATCTTATGAAAGTAGCCTTTGTACCCTTCCACATAGCTCTCAAGTTTGGTAAAGCCCTGGGAGAAAACTGGGAAATCTCCCACTGTGCTGCTCAGATGATGAAACAAGCTAGTCCTGGAAACATTCCTATTGACAAAAAAGACCCCGGAGCATCTTAACTGAACTCCTGACATACGTGCGTGCCTTTAAGTCTTGCTCAAAGTTATGGCTCCCCTGTACTATTGCAAATACATTTCCCCAGTCTATTGACTCTCTGCCCCTCACTCTCCAACACAAAGATCACTAATGCTATGAACTCATATTATGAACATCAGAACAGTGTAAGAGATGTTTGGTAGTGTTAATATGGCCTCACCGAAAGGGCCCCATAATCTTATTTTGTAGTCTACCAAGGTGTAAGACTCAAAAAGCCTGAAATCTATAGAAGGAGAAGAAACTAGATCTAATGATATTATTCCCCTAGTAGTGCCAGGGTGGACCTAATAAGACCTCACTCAAATATGCTGATTTTACATAGGGTGGCACAGGCTTTAAACAACTCCATGTCTTCTGAAAAGCTTTTCCATTAGAGTAGAGAAGGGGCACAGATCTTGAAAGGCTTTGTTAGTGAACACTGTGGGAGGAGACTGATGTTCTGACTTATACGTATCAGGCAATGGTACCTGAACACCAGCCCAGTAGCTCTCTTGAGTACTTGATGTTAAGGATTCTACAGTGTTTTAGTTCATTACACGGTCCTAGCTTAGCTGTAAAAGCACAGTGGTCTTGTAGAGAGAAGAGAGAGTACAATTTGTGTGTGTGTGTGTGTGTGTGTGTAGGGGGGGTGCATGGGAAAGCCAATAATTTGAAGGAGGGAACCTATGTTGCTAATGCCTTTATAATAATTTCTGCAAATGACAACTAAATACATTATACATTGTTACAAAAGTAGCAGTAGCATTTACCATGAACCAGTCAATCCTAGGGAAATTGTAGATTCCCCTTTCTGCACACTTCTTCTACCTCAGTGACATCCTCCCACTTCTGGAACCACCTACATTGTTTACTGCTGAACCATTCAATTTAGACTTGATCTTGAGGTAATGGAAAGTGCAGTGGACTATGAAGAAGGAAATTCTGGTCCAGCCTCTGCCACCCATTAACTGTGGGAAATGTGAGCCAGCACCTCCCTCCACTGCTCTGTCCTCAGTTTCTTACTATGGAAAATGAGAAGTCTGGATTAGATGAATCCCTAATATCCCTTCTTCTACTCAAATCCTGTGATTTCCAATTATTGCTCTCACTTGCTTCATACATATCAAATAATCTGGGGGTTTAAAGAAACTTTAATAATCTAATCTACAATATCTACTCAATATTTGAGACACTACAATATAACACTGATGCCAAATGGTCATTCAGCCTTTTCAGAGACACTTCAGTGCTCAAACACTAATTATCTCTTGTGGTGACTCATTCCATCTGTTTATTTTTCAGACAATTACAAAGTTATTAAAATACATCAAAATTAAGTATTTCTGCTCAATGAAAGACAGCCTGAATAGTGTTAAAGAACAGAAAACTAATTGAAAAAGATAAGGTCCTTAAACTGAAAATAAACCATACCAAATATATAAGAAACTAAAAATCATCAAAGAACTATTGAGATCACAACAGAAAACTGAGCAAATTATTCAAATAGGAGGTTTATTGATGAGGAAATCCAAATATTAACAAATAACTGAAGAGATGATCTAACTGATTAATAATCAGAGAAGTGGAATTTAAAACAGTGAGCTCTCTGTTTCTATCCATGACACTGACCAGAGTAGTGAGGCAAGGTCAGGCCTCTGGATAGCACAAGGACAAATGAAATTCTTGCCCATTTTCGAACAGCCAACAAGATAAGAATGGATTTTACATTTGTGATGGATGATAAGAACAACAAGAATACATGAAAATGACTCTGTATGGCTTGAAAAATCTAAATTACTATCTGGCCCTTTACAGAAAAAGTTTGCCAACCCCTTGGCTCCACAGGCTGCCATGCACTGTTGGTGGAAGGAGTCATTCCAGAAAGCAATAGGGAACCATTTAGTCAAACTAAGTGTATGTGCACCATGTAACCCAGGATATATTCTCTCACAAAAGTACAAAAGGACACATAGCCATGGTTATTTACTGCAAGGTTGTTTATGGAGGCAAAGAGTTGAAGGTGATTGGAATATTCATCACTGGGGAGTCTGAGAGGTAAAGTGTGGTGGGTGTGCATTAGGGAGATTATGAAGCATTTAGAAATGACGATGTAGATACACATGCACCAAATTAGACAGCATTTTAAAGTCGTGTCAAGTGAAAAAGGAAAATAAAGAGGAGATATATGTCAGAATACCGTGTGTATAAACTCAAATCACACAAGCACAAAACAACAAAAAACAGGTAGACAAGTATTAAAAGATTAGCACAGTGCCTGGCAGGGTGTGGCTCAGTGGTTGAGCATCGGCCTGGGATCCAGGAGATTGAGGTTTGATTCCCAGTCAGGAGACATGCCCAGGTTGCGGGCTCCGTCCCCAGGAGGGGGGGTGCAGGAGGCAGCCGATCAATGACTCTCTCATCATTGATGTTTCTATCTCTCGCTCCCTCTCCTTTCCTGTCTATGAAATCAATAAAGATATACTTAAGAAAAAGGAAAGAAAGAAAAAAGATTAGCACAGTTGCCTGGGGGAATGAAAAATGAAAATAGATAAAAATAAGTATGGGCCTTGCAAGCAACAATGATATCAATGTACCATCAACTGGAAGTATGATTAACTCAACCCTCAACACAGAGACTCAGTAAGAAAAGAAAAAAGTTTTAAAATAAGATGCATTCCTTCTCTACATAAATTCTCCCTACTCTTTGGTCAAACTAATATCCTTGATCATGCAAAACAAGTAGAATCTTTCTTCCACATGTGCCAATGGCAAAGCTCACACTCTCCAGCTCTCCTTGTCCTACATACAAAGTTCTAGCATCTGGATGACTTGTCCTGGGGTGACAACCAAAAATGAACATATTATTTCCTGGATAGGCTAACCATCACATAGTAGAATTAAACTCTTGCTTTTTATCCATACGCTATACTTTCAAAGAAGCCTAACCTGGGGTAGGATAGGAATAGGGTCCTTGTGTTCTAACTCCTCCCTATCTTGCATTGCACTTAACACTGCACTAGCCATACAGCAGTAACTTTGTAAATGTGCACTGGTTAGTTGATTGTACACAAGTGTACAGCTCTTCAGTGCATTGAACTAAATTTATAAATCAGCATAGATTTAGTTTCTTATACTAACATGTCCTGGTCATACAGCTAATAAAACAAATCTATCATAATCTCAAGTTGATAAATTTCAACAAATAGTGGAAAACTAAAAATTTCTGCCTGGCCAGGAGTGGCTCAGGGGTTGAGTGTTGACCTAGGATCCAGGAGATCGGGGTTCGATTCCTGGTCAGGGCACATGCCCGGGTTGTGGGCTCAGTCACCATTAGGGGGCGTGTAGGAGGCAGCGGATCAATGACTCTCTCATCATTGATGTTTCTATCTCTCTTTCCCTCTCCTTTCCTCTCTCTGAAATCAATAAAGATATATTTAAAAAAAAATTTTTTTCTGTAAGAAGATGGATATGTTCGAAGCTCTAGTCAATAAATTTTGTCTTAATGGGATCATGTGTCAGTGTTTATGAGATAAGCTGAATCAACTATTTTCTGATGGATTGGGGGATGTGACTCACTGTTGATAAATGTCATGTCTATATGGAGGAATATATGGTTGAGTCACTTGTTTTGGTTGTAGAAAGAGCTGTGTTATTCTGCTGATGCTTCAAGTATCTATCATGTCTCTGATTTCCATCCAAAGTAGTGGACCCAACTATGACTAATCACAAAACTGAGTCTACACATGGATTAACAAAACTATTTTTTAAAAAACATCACTTTTAATCTTTAAAGTCAATGAAGTATCTGTGCGAAATAATAATATCTTTGCAGGTTATGGCTTTCTGACTATATGGTTCTAATGCAGAATTATATGAATATTTTTAGGAAACTTGAATGAAGAAAAAGTGAAGAACTCAGAAAACAAATATTCAAAGATTTATTGAACTTGTTTAGAGGCATTATTTTTATTCTCATCAGTGCATCCTATAGTAAAAAAATGTTTCACCTCTTTCCACTCCAAATCACATTGAATTATATCATAAACTTTCACTGTCTCTCTCCAAAATTGAAAGTTTACTTATGAGACCTAGCATACATTTTTGGGGCTCTGAAGGTGAATGTAGCATGGCTTTTTGCTGTGTCTCTGCCTGGAAACTTTCCATCCCAGAAACTAAGCACGCTTGGATAAGACTCATTTGCATATCTGCAAGTCAACAGGGCCACAGAGAGCTTCCATAAGGAGATGAAAAATACCAAAGTAGAACAGAAACAGATGTGACTCTCCAAACTTCAAGCAGTCCCCTGAGCATGTGGAGATAATCCATCTTGCTGTCTCTCAATTGCCAGTAGGTTTATCACAACGTCCACAGTTGGATTTTTAAGCAGGCTGAATTGTAAAGTGGTGTTGTAATTAGCTCACTAAACTGTGTAAGGCAAATTGGAGAATTAGAATTCATTTTCTAAAGACTCAGGAAGACAGGAAGTCAGAAAAGAGACTCATTCACTTTTCTTAGATACTCGTTGGGTATAGGCAAACATCAAGAAACTGAACTGATATTCACTTCTGGTCGTAAAATATGGTTATATTTTTATGCAGTTTCCCTTTCCCTTATGCATAATGCCTGAAGAAGAAAGTAGTTAACTTAGGAAAATATATCTGTTTTTATTTGGGTCTAAATTATGAAATTGGGCATACAAAACTGATAAGCAAGCTTTAAGTTATAATAGAAATTTAATTTGAATGCTAATAAGCCTAGTATTAGACAACAGAGAATACTTACTAGGCAAGGACCCATTGGGGAAATTAACTATTTCTTTCTCAGTGTGCTCATCAAAACTATAAGTCTTAATTTTATTTGAGGTGTACTCAATATTTATGACTTTACAGAATGACCTATAGAAGAACTTTCCCTACAACAGTTAGTTGGGTACTAAATATCCGCTTCCCTCTTTTTTCTTGCAAACACACAAATTATTTCATGTGTCCACTCCTGCCCCACATGACCAAATGACCAAGGATCCTATTTTTATTTACAGGCATAAATCTTGATCAGTCTGGGCCAACTGTTATGGTTCCATCCTCATTGCCAGTATTTCATTTAAGAGTAATCATGAATTGTGGCCAATGAGACCTCAGTAAAAATGTATTGAGGGCTTCTGAGAACTATTTATTCATTCACCAGAAGACACCAGTGCCTCTGGTCACTGTCTTATCTGCATGTGACAAATGGAACTACTGCAGCGATCTTTTAACTATACAGGCAACATTGTTGGGATGAAGCTGATAATGAGTCCAAAAAAGCAGAGAAACAAATTGACTCATGTACCTGGTCACTTAAACTTCATTTTGTCTAAGCTCTTAAGAAATTCCATTTAGCCCTGGTCAGGTGGCTCGGTTTGTTGGAGCATTGTCCCGTACACTCAAAAGATTGCAGGTTCAATCTCTGGTTAAGGTTAAAGTGTGAACAGGAGGCAACCAATCAATGTCTGTCCATCTCTCTCTCTCTCTCTCTCTCTTTCACAGGAAACATATCCTTGGGTAAGGATTAAAATCGACAACAAAAAATATCATTTATAAAAATTCATCACAATTACCCTTTCTTGTTCATCTAAATTCTCAAGAATAATTAATAATAGAGCCTTCACTTTTCCTATCTGCATTTAAAAAATAAACTCATGGTTAAACAGTGGATTGAATGCATGTGTTTTTGTGTTTCCACCTGCAGCTCCTAAATAATGATAATAATAATGAAAATAATAATAGTAGTAGTTGGTATTTATTGACCAGGTACTTTGTGTCAGACACTGTTCTAAGTGCTTTACATACTAATTTCAATGATAAAGGTACTAATATTATCTCTATTTTTCAACAAGAAAATAAATGAAAACATGGAGGCTCTGACAAGTTAAGGAAATTGTCAATGATCTCTCAGTTGGTAATATGGCACCACAAGAATTCAAATCCAGAGAGTTCAGTTCTAGAACCTGTGTTCTTATACACTATGAGGAATAAAAAAAGGCATAAACCCACAATGACAAAGGAAACATGAGAATAGATAAAAATCGATGAAAAGATCAACATATTTTTAAAAGATAGACAATGAAAGCAGAAGTATTGACTAAACAAAGCTGAGAAAACCAATATCTAAATGCCTGCAGAAGGGGGCTGCTGATACAAAGCAAAGTAGTGCAAGCAACCCATGGAACTTGGAAAAGGCTCAGAGTTTGAGATGCCTCAAAAGATGATGGGGGAGGCCCGGCCAATGTGGCTCAGTGGTTGAGCATTGACCTAGGATCCAGGAGATCGAGGTTCGATTCCCAGTCGGGGCAAATGCCTGGGTTTCGGGCTTGGTCCCTGGGGGGGGGGGGGCATGCAGGAGGCAGCCGATCAATGACTTTCTCATCATTGGTGTTTCCATCTCTCTCTCACCCTCTCCCTTCCTCTCTCTGAAATCAATAAAGATATATATATTTTAAACACACACACAAAAACATGTGCAATTTAACATTAAAAAAAAAAAAAAGATGATGGGGGAGGAGGTATAGAGCAGAGGAGAAATATTTACAGACTGTATAAGAAGACGTTACGCTTCCAGGTCCTTTCTTCACCCTACTCGGTGACCAGATTATCTATTCTTTGGAGATATTAAAGAAAGGCTCCAGACTCTAATATAAAGAAAAGTAGCAGGTAGGGGGAAAACCTTTTTTAAAAACAATGGGATTTACTAAGCATTTTCCTACTGAGCCCAGAAATGTCGAGGCTCTTTCTGGCTCCTCAAACACCAGCAGCCAGGAAAGAAATGAAAGAATTAATTTCTGAAGAACCAGTGTCTCCCCAGAGGGGCAAAACCTCATATATTACAAACCTCATACATATACAAATCAGGAGCTCCCCATAGTAATGTCTCTCTACAATTACTCTATTGCCAGTTAACTAGCAAAAGAACAAAGAGCTTTCAGATCACTTTTTAGCTTCACTCAAATATCATTTGGCACCTATTTTTCACTCTTCAACATGAATGGAGAGCCAAGAATGACCAGACATTTGAGAAAAACTTCCAGTGTGAAATACAGGCCAAAATAAACAAACATAAAAAGGAAACAAAAAGGGACAGAGACAAGCAAGAAAGCATAAGAAAACATTTTTTAAAAACTCTCTAACACCTTAGAGAGAGAGAAGATTTAGCATCCACGAATAAAAGTCAGGGGGCTATATTAAAAGAGGAATGAAAGAAAAAGAAAAACATCTTATAAATTAAATTATATACAAACTTTTAAAAGTTCATCAAAAAGGGGTGGAAGGAAATGTTGAGAACATACGCAGAAGGTAAAACAAAACAAAATAAGAAGTGAAGCAATAATTACAATAATATCAAACTTTAGACATCTTTTATATGTCAGGTACTGTTCTGAGCACTTCACATGTATTAATTATTTGTTTTTCCAGAACTAACTATAAGATAGACTCGGTTAATTTCCCACATGAGGAAAATGAGTGACAGAGAGGATGAATGTTTTTTCCAAGGTCAAAACCTAGTAATTAGTGGAGGTAGATTTAGAACCCAGGCAGTCTAGCTCCAGATGAAATGCTCATATAACTATTACACTGCTTCCTTAGAGAAAAAGAAATAGGTAAAAAGATAGCTATACAAAAATTACAGGATAAATCCAAGAAGTCTGACAAGTTTTTATCACTCTAACAAAAAGAAATACCCCTTGGCCCTGGCCGGGTAGCTCAGTTGGTTAGAACTTTGTCCCGATATAAAGTTCTCCTAGGTGTCCTAGATATGCCCTCTTTTCTTTGTAGTATTCTTTTACCCAACAAATCCCTAGTAATTATTAATTAATACCACTAATTCAGAGGAGCTCCATGAGGTAGAAAGAATAATGATTATTTACTGTGTGATCTACAACCTTATTTAGCAAGATGGCCTGATCATCTAAATCTTCAAATTGGGTAAGGTAGTACTAAAGAAAATATTATTCAGGATACTTGTTAGAGATGATAAGGCAAACTTTATTCAAAGGCAGCCACTACACTTGTAGTAGGGTAGAGAATATTGCATAAAGTAGGGATTTATAGCCAAGAAGCAGGGTGGAAGTCAGTGGGTAAGAAAATACTAAGGAAAATACTAAGAGGAATACTAAGAGGTGAGAAAATACTAAGGGGTAGGGAGATTCTAGCTAAACTGACTTGATAGAATTTTTGCTGAAGGCAGGTCAGGATTATAAAATGGATGGGGAATTAGATCAGATATCATATCAAGGTTGAGGGATTTTCACTAAATAGACCCAACAGGATTCTTGCTAAAACTGGAATAAAATAGGCCAAGGACAGAGTTCAAGGGTGAGGCCTTGTCAAAAAGAAGACTCAGCCCGGCCGGTGTTGCTCAGTGGTTGAGCATCGACCTATGAACCAGGAAGTCATCATTCGATTCCTGGTCAGGGCACATGCCGGGTTTTGGCTCAATCCCTAGTAGGGGTGTGCAGGAAGTAGCTGATCAATGAATCTCTCATCATTGATGTTTCTATCTCTCTCTCCCTATCCCTTCCTCTCTCTGAAATCAAAAATATATTTTTAAAAATATATATATACAAATTTGGTTTTCATTTTTGTGCACTTGTTAGTACTGTAGTTTTTTACCAATTATATTTGGCTTTCTACATCTGTCTCTAAACTTTCAAAGTCAAAATCATTCTTTTGCAAACGTGAACTTAAGTACTCTTACTTATTCCTTCACATATTTTCTTAAGTGAGCCTTGGGCTAGAGAAGGAACTCAAATTTTTCTCAGAGAAGCAATCAGGAAATACAGTGCTGCTAAATTTGTGCAACAAAAAAAGTGAGCTATCAGCTCTTTGAAGTAACACTTTAAGGCTTATAAGATGCAAAACAATTGCTCATCTCCTTCCCTACTCCCACCTCCTTACCACTAACAGAATTTCAATGGAGTGATTACAAATGTAGATTTTGCCAGTTGCTAACTCCCTTAGAGACTAATCCCCATCTGTAAAACTTGTTAAGTGAATCTGTGAATTTAACTGATTTCAAACAATCTTTCTGGGGAAATAATAAGCTGTGTACACATTTCTGGAATATAAGCATTCAGTAAACATTTATTGAGGGTTTATAATGTGCCAAACACTGCTAAGGCACTATGGATACACAGACAAAAGGCACATTGTCCCCAAGGAGCTAATTCACTGTTTAGTTGGGGGGCAGCCAAATAAACAGTTAAAATACCATATAATTAGCTCTAAAATTAAACCATTCACCATGAAGGAGCCTCTCTACTTCAGTCTTGGACATGGAGGATGAGACTACATAGATTCTTAAGACTCCTTAAGGCAAATATATCTGGGTTCAGATCCCATCTCTATCACTTGTCTATCATTGTGTCTTTAGGCAAATTATTCATCATTCTAAGTATCAGTTTCCTTATCTGTGAAATAGGTATAACAACATTCCAAATTCTCTAATGTGTACTTTTAGCACTAGCGGACACACAGTAAGTGCTCAGTTAATGTTAGCTATTGTCACCATATTAGTAACTGGGAAAGCCTTTTCAGAGAGGGTGACACAAACTGAGTGAAGCAAGATGTATCAACCTCAGTGTTCATATTTTAGGCCAGATAATTTGTTGTTGTGGATGGCTGCCCTGTGCTTTCAAGAATTTTTAGCAGCATCTCCAGCTTCTTTCTACCCACTAAATGCCAGTAACAACCCCTCTTCCAAGTTGAAAGAGCAAAAAGTGTTTCCAGACATTGCCAAACATGTCCTTGGGGACAAAAATCACCCCTGGTTGAGAACCACAGTTGGTCAGAGAAAGTGTCATTATCAGAATATTCTTTCAGAAGCAACACTGGCACTATTTAGGAGAGTGGATTTTAGGGAGGGGAAAACTGGAAGTTTTTAAGTTATGAAACATTCTTCATTCTTCTTTCTTGCTCACCTCCTGTAACAGCAACTTCTGTCAACTCCAACTCAAAGAGATTAATCTGAATTTGAACCCCTTCTCACCATTCCAGTTGCTACTATCCTAGCCATCGGTCACCTGGATTCCTGCTTTAGCTTCCCATATGATCTCATGTCTATATTTGCTCCTTTATTGTCTATTTTTCACACAGGAGCCGAAATGTAAATCAGATCACATCCTTTCCGTGATATGTATTTCCATTAAACCCAGAGTAGAAATCAAAGCTCAGCAGCATAGTCCAAAAGGGTCTACATGATCTTACTCCTGCCTTCCTCTAGCTTCATCTCCTGCCATTCTTCTCAATTTAGTTTCTGTCATGGTGACTCTTTTGTTATCTGTGAGGTTATTAAGCTCTTTCAAGGTCACACTTGTTTCTTTCTAAAATGTTCTTTCTCCATCCACTTGCCTGGCTCCTTGTCATCATTCAGATCTCCATTCATATGGCATTTCCTCATAGAGGCTCTTCTGGCTACTCTGTCTAAAATACACACATGCTCAGCAAATCCTGATTCTCTTAGTTTGCTTTACTTTCTTAATAAGATTTGTCACTGTTTCAAGTCTTATTATTGTTTATTGTCCTTCAGTAGAAAGCAAGGCTCATGAGACTAAGGATTGAGCTGTTTTGCTCATTACTGTATCACCAGCACTTAGAACAATGCCTAGCACACAGTAGCCAGTCAATAAACATTTATTGACTAAAGGTGTTCATAATCTAGGGTTGAAGTGATGCAGGAGAGAATTAAGGCAGTAGCAGTGGCAGTGGGTAACGAAGTGAAATGTACAAATTAATCTTGGCTAAGATGTTTATCTTGGGTATCCTTAGACTTAAATATCTCAAATGACTCTTTAAGCCATACTGCTGATGTACTTATTCTGCAAGAAAGGGAGACCCAAATAGAAAACAGGAGAGGCAAGGACATCCACATTGTAAGCCCCACCTTTCAACCAGCCACAAATCCTCTCCAGCTCCCTCTCTTCTCATCTCTGCAAAAAGGAATTATATTAACTTGGTAGAAGAAATGGGACTTGGTGACTAATTAGATAAGAGATGTGCTTGAGAGAAGAATTAGGAATACCTCCCAGATTTTTGTCTTTGAAAATTGGTGAATGAGACAGGTAATAACAAGAAAGGGAACATATTAAAGAGCAAAAGATTTGGATGAAAGTTTTAAAAAGCTGAGTTCACTATACTTAGTACATCCATGTAGACTTTTCTAATAAGCAACTGGATGTCAATTCTATAGATTGGGTGAAATTTTCATACTGAATGTAAATATGTGGGAGTCATCCATTTAATGTGGTAGGTGAAGCCACCCATGGTGGTTGATGAGATTCCTCAAAGAAAGGAGGTAGAGTAAAAGAAGGAGAAAACTTAAGTCTACAGACATGGAATATTTAAGATTTATATAAAAAGGGGGGGAATCCCACTGAGGAGATTTTTAAAAAATGAAACAGGTAGGAAAGTTTGACCTCAAAGAAGTCAAAGAAGCATTTGAAGGGGGCAGTAGAGTAGCAATGTCAAATGTGATAGAGACAATGTCTATCACATATAGCAATGAAAAAGCCACTAGAAATATTGGTAAGAGCAGCATCAGTGGAACTTGGGAGATGTAATCCAAACTTAATTGAAAAAATGGATATGTTAATAATAGACTCTACTTCTTGGACATTTACAGGCCAAGGGAAGAAGGGGAAGAGTAACAGGATCGACAGGTTTTGTGTCTAATCAGCACAGTTTGAACATGTATATATGCTAAAAGAAACAGAATGGAAAGGAGAATTTGCATTTACTGAATGTCAAAATATATCAGAAGAGGAGAGGTCCCTGAAAGGGTGGAAAGGATTGGAATACAGAACAGAAGTGGATGGATGGATTAGCTATGAGAAAGTGCTCTGTGTAAAGTACTGAGGATGGCCATGGGTATGGATTGTGTAGGTCATTGGTGATCCCTTACACTTCCTCTGTGACATCCATTCTCTCTCTGAAGGAGAAGACATAGTTACCAGCTGGAAAGGAGAAAGGAATGAGGTAGGTTCTAGAGAAAGGGTTTGAGGACAATGGTAAAAACGCAAAACAGCTTTGGTGGAAATTAGAACAGATGTATTCCATGTTTCAGAGATATACTAGAAGGATCACTGGCTAAAATCTTTGCCTATTTGCTTTTAAAAAATCTGAAGACAAAAAAAAAATAAGCACTTGCTCCTCTACCCATTTTAGACGAGGGGCATGCAAATTAAAATCTTCAGTCTTAGACTCTCTCCTCTATAGAATGAAGGGTTTAGACTTGCTCTCCTAACTATAAGGTCCTCTACAGTCCTGGCATTCTATTACTTTGACTCTGTTGTCTCTAAACCAGAGGCCATTGTAAGACAGAGGGCTCAATCTTGTTGGTTCATTTGTGAGACACACTGAAATCACTGCAGCAAAACAACAGTGGGAGGCAGAAATAGGAAACAATACAGGGCTGGCGTCTGTGAGGAAACAGAGGTTGTTAAAGTTATTGCACAAAGGGACAAAGCAATCTTGGGTTTCATCTGTATTGGTGATACCCAGAATTATGTGATACAGTGGTTGCGGTATGGCAGCAGTGATTTCAAAGAAGTGGTGATGTTTGGAATCAGATGGATTTCCACACCATGGTTCTGAGTTTAGAACATGGTACTAGCCTGAAAGTGGGAACAGGGAATGCTAGGTGTAGTCCCTAGAATGAAAGGGTCCTATGACTGATTCCAACAAGAGGAATTATACATCAAATTAGAAAACCCAGTATCTAAGACATACAGATTTCACAAACTTGCTCAGTGAGCAGGTAGGGACTCCAGTTTTCTTAGACAAGGTATGCCAAATTTCAGGCTGCAAGACCAATTCCATTCCCCACTTGTTCAGGAGATGAAGCTCCAAAGGTACAGCCTGTCTTACTGAAGGCTGGCTCATCTTTATATTTAAGAATCTCCACAGTTCCCAGTCTATGTTTTCAATTTTACTTGCTCCTACTCTCTAAAATGAACCTCAAGTTGCAGTCAGGCAGATACATTCACTGTCCATTGAGTGTTTCCATCACCATCTGCATAAATGGCTGATAGAATTATTTACATTTGGAATATAAATATGCTTATACTTATCTTTTCCCACCTATCTGAAATCTACTCATCCTTTCCTTCAAGGCCCAATGCAATGCCATCTACTTCCTTTATCACTCATCATCTGATATCATTTCATATGGCTACACTTGTACAGTAATTATTGCCTGCACCAAATGGACATTAAACATTTCACTTTGAAACTGTTTCTATCTCATTCATCTTTGCTTCTTAGCACCTAACTTTCTGCTCCGAATGCAGTAGACAGGATTTGATGAATTAATGCAAATATTTACATACATACATACATAAACAGAAAAGCCAGCAGATTGGGGGGGGAAGGGTATTCTCAATGACATGAGTAAATTTTGTGCATTCTCTTTTTTATCAAACTTTCAAAGTTTTGGGTTTTTTTTGTCAACTTGGAAGGCCCTCAAATAAGTAGTACAGGAAGGGTAGTAGTGGAAAAAGAATGTGAGAGAAAAAATCATGAGAGTTAAATAATGAACTAATTTCGCACAGACTAAAATTACCAAATCCCCATGCTCTTGGAGGATGCATTTTCAGTGCAGCTAAAGGAATAATACACACTTGAGGAATGTCATGAGCAGAATAAATATCTTTAGAGTTTTTATCACCACCACCAAATTCCATTTTGAACTTTGGATATTATGTGTAGCTGACATTTTGACTTTGGCATAAAGCTGTAAAGAAATGAACCTGTTATCTAAAAGGGTAATATGAAAAATGAGTGGTGCCGTGGCTTATAAATCTAAAACATGACAAATACCACATTCCAGAAAATAACCTTTCTATTATTTGTGTATTTCATCTTCCAAAATGCTATCCAAAGTAGTAATGGAAGGATCACAAATGGGATTGGGAACCAATCATCGAGGAGAGTGTAATCAATAGCTCTGAGAGAGAACTGCTCCATTTAAAAACTTATCTCTGATGGGGCTTTATTTCAAGATGATTGTAATTCTATTTAGCTATCATGTTAAATGGAGTGTGAGCAACTTTCAAATTCTGAAACAGACTTCATCATCAAAGAAAGTTAAAACTAGAAGTCAGTCACCACGTGCTGAATGGTCAATTCTTATAACTCCAGGACAGCATATGAAATAGTATTGCTGGTAAGTCATACGAAATATCAGGATACTTACAGCCTCATAATGCTAGGATTGTATTTTGGTGAACACTATAATAAAGTAAAACCATGGACTTTTTCAGCTGACTATTTTTAATGTCTTTTTAAATTTTATTGAAGTTGAGAGAGGAAGGGAGATGGATAGAGAGATAGAAACATTGATGAGAAACATCGATCGGTGGCCTCCTGCATGTCCCCCACTGGGGATCGAGCAAGCAACCCAGGCATGTGCCCTGATCGGGAATCAAACCAGTGACCTCTTGTTTCATGGGTCGACCAATGTTCAACCACTGAGCAACACCAGCCGGGCTCAACTGATTCTTGAAGAATAAATAAAATTTTACTAACATACCTCTAGTATATTGGGCAATCAGAACAAACTCTAGTTTGTCTAGAGTTTAAGGCAGGGTTTAACATTTCTAGAGTAGAATTATATAAATAGTTGGAGCAGATTTAAAGGAACAATTTGCAAATTAATGGTACCAATGGAAGCCATAGGAATGTGTAAAGAAAGACAGTTCTGAAAAATTATTGCACTGGTGGATTTCTTTTCATGATTTTTGAAAAATCACATTATCATTCATACTTTTATCATGGTTCTTTGTAAATGAAATTTTTATAGGGTGATGATGGATGACAATAAGCCCAAGTGTCAACAGAAATGGTCAGATGCCTGTGCAGCAAAAGGCACCATTAGGCTGCACAATTTACTACTGCCTAGGACCTGACCCCTATCAAACTGGGATAGTCAGATTCACAAGAAAATTATACTTATAAAGCAGACTTTCAATAAGTTTGCAGCAGACAATCCTTTTCAATTGCTATAATACTTGTGTGTCTACCAGGGTACCCCTTCTTGATATTTCAGAAATACCATGAAATCAAATAAATAGAGGGTTGCTTGGTAAACATAGAATCACAACCAATGAAAGTACATATGATTGATTAGCATTTTTGTATAGATCAAAATGAATCCAACCATATTATCCCTGCCCCAGTACAGAATGAATTTCTCTAGTGACTAGAAAATTTATGTCCTGAAAATTCACTTCTAGGTAGTGATAAGTTAATGGCTCTTTAGGCTCCCCGTCTGTGTTCTAGACCACTGTTACTCCAACTCTTTTTCTTTTTTTTAATATATATATGTATGTGTGTATTATATATATATATATATATATATATATATATATATATATATATATAGTCTCCTCACTCCAGGGCATCCAACTCTTGGCCTGCCCTCTTAGGCAGGCAACATATCTAGAAGCACATACATTCCACTTCTCAGGAAAAAACAGACTTAGTGATAAAATAGAAATAAAATAACATTAGAACCATGACCAAAGAAAAAATGATAAACAGATGTGAAACTAATGGTAATTCTATGATTTTTTAAAATTTAATAAGACTAATAGCAATTGAACTCCATTAACAAAATGAGAAAGCACTAATGGTACAGAGAAATAAAACATCCTTCCTAAAAGTGTTAAGGATTCCACTGAAAGCTTTGCACAATTGCCAGACATTTCATAATAGTCACATAACATTATTTTTAAGTACCTCTACAAAACACTTCTTAGTATAATACTGAATTTAAATATTCAGTAAATCTAGCACTATGCTAATTTTTCTAGGTATTCTAAAAGGTAGCCAACATTTACTATTGATTTACTAAAAAGCATACTTTAGATATACATAAAAATAAAAGCATATGAAATTGCATGACATTCTTATATAAGAATTGGAAAAAAAAAGATTTCATTAATTATTAGCTCTTGGCCCATCAGGAACCCCGGAAAACTAAACAGGGGGTTATCATCTACTTTGTTTTTTTACTAAATATAGTGAGGTGACATTAGTTAATAAAAGTATATAAGTTTCAAGTATGCAATTTTATAATTCATCACCTGTATATTGAGTTGTATGTTTACCACCCAAAGTCAAATCTACTTCCATCACCATATATTTGGCCCTCTTTAGCATAATGTTTGTAGGATAATTTTTACCCTTTGGATACACAGTCTTTCTCTAAACAGAATATAATAAAGTTGATTAATTTTCTGTTGCCCAAATTATAGCCACATTTAACTTCTAGATTCTTGGAATTGTTCCCAGATTATCCTGATAGAAGTTTGGAGGCTTCTCTATTGCTCCAACCACATATGTATAATATTGTGATTTACTATCTATCAGATGGGTATGCACGTTAATTAGGTATGAGTTTTACCGGGTTAGCTATCAAAGGTCATCATTCTTTCCAAATCATTGGCAAAGAAATAATACCTTGTTATTGCCATCATATACAATAATAAAATGTTTGCACTTCATAAATGTTTTAATATTCACAAGTTGTTTTAAATTTTTTACCCAGAAGCCAGATTAGCAAATATTTTCATGTGTTCATAGTTTTAGTCAAAGCAACAGTTCTTAAGTAGCTATCACTGACAACATAAACATAAACAGAGCTCTATCTAATAAATATGCTCATCATTCTGCTATGGTCTAGTAATTAGGCTGCTAAAAATATATGTCAATATTACGCAAACGATCATTTCCAAGGAAAAGATCTTGAATTCTATAAGGAAAATAAGCTGTAAAAAATGTACCTGATGTTTTATAAGCATGTCTGCTCTGTACACTGAGGTTTACCTGTGGAATCATGTATTTCAAACTAGATTATGCTGAATTGTGCTAGAGGATAGGATGCCACAGAACAAACTTACCACACTTTCATGAAGAATTATTTATATTTAATTTTACTAATTAAAAACATTTGATATATAAACAAGCATAAATGTATTGAAGAATAGAATTCAAAATGTGCTCAACTTTTCAAGATAAAACAGTAAAGGTAGCTCTAGCCCATTTGGCTCAATGGTTAGAGCATCAGCCCTTGGACTGAAGGGTCCCGGGTTTGCTTCTGGCCAAGGGCACATACCTTAGTTGCAGCCTCAATCCCTGGCCCTGGTGGGGGCACATGTGGGAGGCAACCAATCAATGTGTGTCTCTCACATTGATGTTTCTTTCGCTCCCTCTCTTTCCCTCCTACTCTCTCTGAAAAGCAATGGAAAAAATATCCTCAAGTGAGGATTAAAAACAAAAACAGTAAGACAACTGTGCTTTCAGAACTGGTTTCTGAAAAGACCATAGGTGCCCTGGGTACACTTTACCACCGTATCTGATTAATTTCCAAGAGGATACGAAATCCTTGGTTCATTTTTATTTTCTAGTGTTAAATCCATTATTAGATGATATGCTATTTATCTTAGTATCTCCTACAGTATCTAGCTCATGTTTGCACTTGGTAGATACTCAGAAAATATCTGTCAACTATAATTACTGAGTTTACTAATAACTGTCAACTAATTTTTATAAATAAAAATCTTGTTTATAGGCACGTCTCCTCTGGTGCAGGCTAATTTTTTACCTCAGTGCCCTTCATATTGACATTTTCACCAGAGCACTGCACTGACTGCAAAATGCTCCACGATGATTTACATAATGACTGTGCTCATCATCAACTAAAAGAGCAGATGTTCTAAGGAAGCTGAAAAGAGCTTTTAAATCTAGTCTAGTTCTTAGTACTTTTTCTGTGCTTTATTATCCACTATAAGTCTTCCTATGTTTATTATATTATTGATCAGAGGTATAGAACCCTCCTTTACTCCAATTTATCATATAACTAACAATAGTTTTAAGAACTTCATTGTAAACTTTCCACACAACTAAACGAAATACCGAGCACATAGGAGAGAAACAATCAAAAACTCCTGAAAAATTAATGTGCTTCTGAAAATAGGACACAATTGGGATACAGTCCTTTAATTAAAATGCACCATCAAAATTCTCACATAACTTTAAGTAAGTAACATGTTTGTCCTGGATTTTCAAAGAAGAAAAAAATCCTTCAAAGATGGAAAAGACTAGAAATAAAGGGAAAATATGGGAAATGCAATTGGTTCACATTTCAAATTTGTATCTGCACCCCACCAGCTCCATTTAGCTGTACCAAAGGCACCTTAAACAATATGTCAAAAACTGAACTCATGCCCGACCGGTGTGGCTCAGCAGTTGAGCATCGACCTAGGATCCAGGAGATTGAGGTTCGATTCCCGGTCAGGGCACATGCCCGGGTTGCGGGCTCAATCCCCAGTGTGGGGCGTGCAGGAAGCAGCTGATCAGTGACTCTCTCATCATTGATGTTTCTCTCTCTCCCCCTCTCCCTTCATCTCTCTGAAATCAATAGACATATTTAAAAACAAAACAAAACAACAACAACAACAAACACACAAAAACTGAACTCATGAACTTTTCCCCACCAAAGTGCATCCTTTTCCAGTTTCTTATCTCAATGAATGGGATCATGTGTCCAGTTCTACAAAAGGGAAATGTAGGAAATGACCTTGACACCACCCCCCGCCCCCCCATATCTAATATATGAAGCTGTCCCTTGGGTTTTACCTTCTAAATATCTTTAAAATCTGTTCACTTTTCTCCGTCATCACTTTGACCCAATAACCTATCTAATAATCATCACCTCCTTTCAAAATTACAGCAATAGCCACTTAAGCACTTTCCCTGTATCTATTCTCTGTACCCCACTCCAGCAATCTCTATCCAGCAACTAAAGCAATGCTTTTAAAATGCAAATATAGTCATGTCACACATGAACATTTCTAAGGTAAAATCCATCAATAGCCTTAGGATATTAGATGAAAATCCTACAACATCCCACATTGCCTGGTTCTTCTCTATGTCTCCCCCTTCATCTCAGTCAGATTCCACCCAGTTTGTGTCCCCACCAGGTTGACCTTCTTTACTTCCCACCAGGCCTTAGCATTTGCTCTTTTTACAGTGTAGAACAGTCCTCTCTTATACCATCATCATTCCCCCTTTGCATATTTAACCTCTGCTCTGCATTCATATCTTAACATAAATGTCACTTCCTGAGGAAGTCACCCCTAAACACCAAGGGTAAACTCCATCTTCTTGTTTTATAACATCATTGATCACACTTCCAAATAGCAGGTTTTTACAAAATAAAATATTCATCATTGGCTTATGACATAAAAAAAGTCATCATTAGCCACTATGGTTAAGTAGCATATCTGGCTTTTGTTTACTCATTTTGTTTAGTTTATAGTTTGCTTGATCGTAATAGTTTATTGTGTTATTTTTAAATAAAATTTACTGAGGTTTAATTAACAAAAATGCACCATTTTAAGTGTACAGTTCAAAGCGTTTCAACAAAAATACTGATATAATCACTACTACAATCAAAATATAGAATATTTCTTTTACCATGCAAGTATACTGTGTACTCTTTCCCCCAACTCCAGCCAAAGGCAACCAGTTACAGAAGGCTGTTCGAGAAGCGATATGTTTGAAAACTGAATCCTTTTCTCATTAGAAATAATTTAAATTTAATTAATCTCTTCCAGACCCCGAAATGATTCCATGTTTTAACCTTTCTTGCATACAGTACATCTCTAATGTACTGTTCAATCTATAAACACTTTAAAAACAAAAAGGGCATAAAAGGCAAAAGAAAATTTAACAAAAAGGAAATGAAACATACAGAAAAAATAAAAATTTATATACACACTAGAACTTACATTTAATGTTGAGAGCTATTGATGACTGAATGTGGAGAGGAGGGAGGGAGGGGTGGAGGGATGTTATTGCTTGGAAGGGGAGTCCCCTTCCATAAAAACCTCAGGCAGCTGTTCTTCTGGGGTTCTCCCTCTCTTTTGTCTCTTTGCTCCACCAGAACTTGCTTCAGGCTCTCTGGCCTCTGTCTCATTAAAAACCTATCCAATGAGGTTTGGTTTTGCCTGCATTTAAACACTTGCCTGATGTGAAATGCTGCATTGCCATTGAACAACTTTATAGCAAGGTTCACTACTTCTTTGTCATGGTGATGTTTCTCAAATATTTACAGCACAAATTCTTGAGAAGTTAACAATGCAAGGCTTAGTTGTACACTGACACATACTAGGACATCAGTAGTTTGCTCCTTTTTATAGATATAAGAATTTGTTTAGTCAGTCATCTACTGATTAATATTTGGATGAAGTCCAGTTTTGAGCTATTATGAATAGAGTTTCTATGCTAAAAAAAATCTTTCTGGAAATATGTTTTTATTCTCTGGACAAATATCTAGGAGTGAAGTTGCCAGGTAGCATAACTACATGTTAATCTTCGTAAGAAATTACCAGATAATTTTCTCAAATGATGGTACCATTTTCCATATCTATCACCAGTGTAGGAAGGTTTCAAGTAATCCACACTTCTGTCAAAACTTGGTATTGTCTTTTAATTTTATTCTCTCTACTGAATGCATTCTTGTATAACAACGTGATTTAAACTTGCATTTTTGGGGTAATAATACTGAGCATATTTTCATGTGCTTTCTTATCATTTGTAAATCTTCTTTGGTAAAATGCTCAAATTCTCTGCCCATTATTGTTTTATTCCTTCTTATTGAGTTGTAAGGATTCTTTATCAATTCTAAATACAAGTCCTTTATTGGGTAAATTTTTTGCCAAAATTCTTATGCCAATACCACATTGTCTTCTATAATGCAGCTTTACAGTCAAGTACTTTTATCTTAATGAATGGCAAGTAAGTCCAAATTGTTTGTTTTGGTTTTTTTTTTTTTGCAACTCTAGCTCCTTTGGCTTTCTATATGATTTTAGAAGCAGGGGTTTGATTTCTAACAAGTACAAAAACAAATAAAAACAAGAGCCTGCTTGGATTTTGACTGATTTGCTTGAATCTATAGATCAGTTTGAGGAGCATCATCATCTCAGTTTTACAGTCTTCTGATCTAATGTGTGTGCATGTACGCATATGTATACTTATCCATTTATTGAAGTTCTCTTTCATTTACTTCATCAACGCTTTGTCATTTTCACTCACAGGTCCTTTCCACATTTTGATGAATTAATCCCTATTCTATGTTTTTGAGGCTATTGAAAATGCATTAATTTATATTTTCCATTTGTTTGTTGTTAGTTTAGATAAGTAGAATTCAGTTTTTGTAGATTTTCCTCCGGCAAGTGCTTTCAGGAAAAATGCACACACATGAGAAAGAATTCTCTGCACCCGGCCGGTGTGGCTCAGTGATTGAGTGTCAACCCATGAACCTGGAGGTCATGGTTTGATTCCTGGTCAGGGCACATCTAGTGCTGTCCTTTGTTTTTTATTTTTGTTTTTTGTGGGGTTTTTTTGTTTGTTTTTTTACCTTAAAACTTCTCTATAAAATCTGGTTTAGACTGGCACATTTCAGGAAACAAAAAAAAGTTACAAAATTTTTTTCCAGATGTTATCTAAATCATAAGAACCCAAAATTGAAATTTAAAGTATAGCCTACACTTGGATACTTCACAGCACCAAAAAAGACATATCTACTATTAAAGGAGTGATTCATATAAAAATAATTGTTGAAGTCATAAGACTAATTAAGCTCTTTATGAAAGACTGGAAAGAGGTTAAAAGTCAGGATAGAAAATTAGAAACTGCCCACCTAGTTTAAATCTGTTGCCTTATTCTCCTCGCACCTGGATTAAACAGCTTGCAGATGTTAGAGCTTCTCTAGTTATTCTGAAGTATTAATGAAGATTTTACTTTTCGGTATGCCACTCATTTTAACATAGATTTTCTTTCTTCACTGAACTCTGCTCTGTCTTAGGCTAATGGGGTAGACAAAATTTTTAACATGTTCCCATAAGATTCCTGTCTTCTCTTTATTGAATTAAACACTAACAACTGCTATGAAGGGGCTTTCCAAATGGAGTTAAGATTGCTAATCAACTAACCTTAAGGAGAGAGTGCCCTATATTATCCAGATGGGCCCAATGAAATCACAGGGACCCTTAAAAAACAGAAGGGAAAAACAAGATACAAGCAAAAGAGATGTCTCAGAGGAGATGGGATAGAGAGTCAAAGATGCTTCCATCATGAGGGGGCCTCGATCTCTTGTTGCTGGAAGAGCCAGAGCATGTTGGAGGCTGCAAGAATCTGAGAGCAATTGCCAGCCAAGAGCTATCAAGAAAATTAAGACCTTAGTCCCACAGCTGCATGGAATTGAACTCAGCCATCACCCTGAATGAGCCTGGTAGGTTCTCCCTAGAGCTCCCAGAAAGGAATACAACACAGACAACACTTCTATTTCAGCCTTGTGAATCCCTAAACAGAGGAACCACCTCAGCCATGCTATACCTGGCCTTCAGAGCAACAGAAGTGTGAGATGATAAATTTGGTTTAAGGCCTTAAATTTGTGGCACTACGGCAGTAGTAGAAAACTAACAGAGCTGGGAATTCTGCAGTGAGGAAAAGACCTTGTAGGCCAACTCTATGTTCCAAGTACTCTCCTTCTCATCTGCTCCCTCTGTTGGCTCTGAACCCTCCAAGAGCAGAAAAATTCTTGTTTCATGCAGTTATAATCTAGCATCAGTGCCTGTATGAGTCAGGGTTCTCCCAAGAAACAGAACTTATATACAGATATATGAAGGAGATTTATTATAGGAAATGGCTCACGTGGTTATGGAGACAGAAGGCCCGTGATCTGCAGTTTGCAAGCTGGAGAACCAGGAGAGCTGGTGGTGTGATTCAGTCCAAATCCAAAGTCTGAGAATTGGGTGGCCGATGGTGTAAATCACAATCTGAGACCAAAAGCCCAAGCACCAGGATCACTGATGTCCTAGGGCAGGAGAGAACAGATGTCTCAGTTCAGAGAAAGCAAGTTTGCCCTTCCTCCATCTTTTGGTTCTGTTCAGGCCCTCAACTGACTGGATGATACCCATCTGCATCGGAGAAGTTGATCTTTACTCAGGTTACTGCAAACACCTGAGGATACTTTTTAATCCTAATGTCTAAGTAGCACTCAGACCAATTAAATCAGAAACCCTGCCATCACTATCTTTAAAACACCCTAAGTAATTCAATATACTGCAAAAACTGAGAACTACTGGCCGAGTATTGATTCCCCATATTTCCACTAATTAAAATCAAATCCAAATACAAATCCCACTTCAAATGCAATATTTCCCATGAAACTTGTCCCTCAAATTCTTAAGAGTGTAGTATCTCACATCACTTTATTTTTTTCTGGGACATATTTCACTCCTTAGCCACTTAAAACAACACAGCCTTATTATCACATACTTTCCAAAGGTCCCTAATATTATCACCCTAGTCCAAACCATGCTCACCCTCTGTCGAATGTGTTATAAGATTTTCCAACATAATTTATCTTTTTTGCTTCCCCACCCCTTACCCAAACTAATCCATTCTTTACCTAGCAAACTGAATTACAATTTCACCATGTAAATTTGATTGTCATTCCCTTGCTTTAAAAAACGTACAAACACCCTTCTTTGGTTTACCATGGTCTACAGCTCCCTGCATGCTCCATTTTCTTTCTCTCCTTGTCCACCAGTCTGCAGTGACACTGGCCTTGTTTTAGGCAAAGTTCTGTGCTCAGGACCTCATATGGCAAATATCACAGTGTCAGTCGGGGCTACATTCATATATGAGGTATGGGTCATCTTCCAAGCTCATTCAGGTGATTGCCATAATATTCCTTGTGGTTGAAGGACTAAGGTTCCTATTTCCTTGCTGGCTATCAACCAGGGTTCACTCTCAGCAACTAGGAGCTGCTCTCAGGTCTTTCCCAAGTGGATCCCTCCATCTTCAAGGAAGCAGCAGTGCCTTCAACTCCCGCGTGCGTTGAATCTCTGATTTCCTCTTGTACCACTATGCTTTTAAAGGACTCATGTAATTAGGTCAGGATCACATGGATAATATCACTGTTTTACAGTCAGCTAATTAGTAACCTTAATTATATCTGCAAAATCTCTTTTGCCATGTAACATAATCATGCAACTAACACCAAGAGGAGAAGCTCATGGGGTACATCTTAGAATGCACATACTGGGGATGCCTCTCATCGACTCTCATCATTGATGTTTCTATTTTTCTCTGCTTATCCCTTCCTCTCTCTGAAATCAATTAAAGAAAAAAAAGAATTCTTCCTACCACACTTTGTATTACATATACAGACATGACTCAGAGATATTGCAGGTTTGGTTCCAGACCACCACAAGAAAGCAAATATTGTAATAAAGCAAATCATAAGCTTTTTGCTACTGGAGGGTCTTACCTTCAATTTGTAAAAAATGCAACATCTGTGAAGCCAATAAAGTGAAGCACAATAAAATTAGGTAAGCCAGCATTTGTATATTTGTTTTCTTGTTTGGAAGCTGTTGAAGAGCCAAAACCAAATCATATATCTCTTTTTCTTTTCCCTACTCGTCCACGATGCACAACTTAGTACAATTCTACAAACATAGTTGTTCAATAAATACTTATTGGCTAAACTAATGGCAAATTATGGTCAACCTGCTAACTTGAAAAATTTACACATATGATTCAGACTTGAAGTATCATTACCCCAGATCATACCTGTGGCAGATTGTCTAACAGTTGTAATCCAAATAATTTAGTTGTCTAGTATGGGAGCCAAAGTGAAAAATGGTGATATGGCTCCATTAGGGGTCTAAATTAGTAAGAGAGAGCTATTTTTCAACTACTGTCTTATAAAAATAAATGAAAAGCCCAGCCAGTGTGGCTCAGTGGTTGAGCATCGACCTATGATCCAGAAGATCACGGTTCAATTCCTGGTCAGGGCACATGCCCGGGTTGCTGCCTTGAACCCCAGCAGGGGGATGTAGGAGGCAGCCAATCAATGACTCTCATCACTGATGTCTCTATCTCTCCCTTTCCTTTCCTCTCTCTGAAATCAATAAAAAAATATATATTTAAAAAATAAATGACAAAAAAAACCTAGGGTACCATTCATTTTGTCAAAGTGCGTGCAATAACTCAATTTATTATAAGGTTACCAGCTACCTGTTTTTGTCGAATACATGCACTGCATGACTTTTATACATACTTGGATTGCGCACTTCAAGAAGACATGCTTTCATATGCATGTGCTGTAGCACACATTTATTTGCTTTAAACAACTACACTAGTAACATGTGCTTGCAATTTTAAAATCCAAGAACATCAAACTTCTAAAAGGGTCAACATTTCGAAAGGTGAATGCTTCAGATTGAGGTTACCCTTATTTACCTTTATCTCTTTATCTCTCTGGGGCAGTTTGTTCTGCTTGCTTAGAAATCTAAATATCTTTGGGAATTTTTAAGGCACTTGACATTTAATGCTATCAAGTGGTAACACCCACACATATTTATGCACAGTGGGATTTTTAAAACTTTAAATGGTAGTTTCTCATAAATAGCCTGATCTTCTCCCAACCTGAGATCAAGTGGAGGCATTTTACCACAATTGGTGGAATGCTACAAATTGAAATCATTGCTCCTGTGCCCATGACATTGTTTTGCTATTTGAGGAACCTCCATAGATAAAGCCATACAAGTTAATGCACTTTTTATAATGAAAAACATTTAATTTAAAAACAGAACCGCTATTTGCACAGTATATATTATTTAACTTAAGTGCTTTCAGGAAAAATACACATGAATGAGAAAGAATTCTCTGCCAATCAATATAAACCCAACATATTTATTTCATGCATTCTAACATGGTTTTGTTGAGTCGTGGTGATTTAAATAGAATTGAGATTAGCTAAGTTTGGCTATATTCACAAAATTTGCAATTTCCACAATGTCAATACTTTGGGGATTGGCTTTAAGGAATAGTGAAAAAAATCAAAATCAATTTTCCTCTTAGTGATTTTTTAAAACATATTTTAAAATATGTTTTTATTGATTTCAGAGAGAGACAGAAACATCAATGATGAGAGAGGGTCACCAATCAGCTGCACACCTACCACCCCCCACCGGGGATCCAGCCACAACCTGGCATGTGCCCCACCTGACAACCTGAACAGTGAACTCCCGGTTCATAGGTCAACGCTCAACCATTGAGCAACACTGGCTGGGCTCCCCTTAGTGATTTTTAAAACCCAAATTAACATTATCTTATAATTTGGCTTCATACTTTATCACCTTTCCTCACCTGCCCGCACTCTGAGTATTGCTTCTCTGCCTCCCTTCACTTCTTTTGATTTCACAGCTCAGCTTTTCATTCTGCCTGCTCGCACCCTGTAACAAGAAGAAAGATATCTATTTCTAATTTTCAAAGGCAGCATATTGCCCAGCTGGGCGTGGCTCAGCAGTTGAGCATCGACCTAGGACCCAGAAAATCGTAGTTCGATTCCTGGTCAGGGCACATGCCTGGGCTGTGGCTCGATCCCTAGTTGGGGGCGTGCAGGAGGCAGCCGATCAATGACTCTCTCATCATTGATGTTTCTCTCTCTCTCCCTCCCTCTCCCTTCCTCTCTCTGAAATCAAAAAAGATAAAAAATAAAAAGGCAGCACACTGTCACACATTTTCTCCCAAAAAGATAATAAGGCTGAAGTAAAACCTGGCATTTTCATTTAAAGTCACAGAAATATTTATTTTGTATCATAGGTGTGATTATTTATAGCATCTGTCTAAATTCTTTTGTCTTACTAGAATTTTTCTGCATTAAATAATTCACCAATAAGCAGACTTGTGGTACTGGCTTGGAAAGCATTTTGTTCTGTAAAGCATTTTAACAGTGGGCTCAGGCCTATATTGTGTCACAATATCATATAAGCATTACTCTCATCCATTTCCAACAACCTCATCAGGTTGTAGATACTAATGTAGATACTACATTAGTATGTCCATTTACAAAATGGAAAACTGAAAATAGGGGAGAGAGCTGGCCATTCGTGAAGGTCACATAGCCAGTAATAAGGAAACTAAAATGTGAGTGCAAGGAGCCCACCTTCAAAGCTAGGGCCACTGCTATACATTCCTACCTCCTGATTTTGTGAAGTCAAATCCTTATGACTATGCAGATAACTGTTTCCCCACAGTTAGACACTGACACCTTTTTGTTTACCTAAATGTATACGCTGCCTCTGTAGCTTTTTTCATAAGAGCACAAAGTACACTTGTTGTCATTCCCTTGAGTTTACAATCAACTTAAGAAATGGTGTTCTTGGAAGTTGCACCGAGCAGAGATGCTGCTCTATGAAAATATAAATCCTATTCCAATTTCATAATCTTAGTAGTATAGATGTAATCTTTAAAGGTGCTATTTTATTTTTTTTCTAAAATAATTTTTTAAAACATTTATATATGTATATATATTTATTCATTCATCACTGTACTTCCTGATATTTAAGTTCAAGCTCCTGCAGGAATGCAGGAAATAGCTTCATCAGGCAGCCTTATAATGCCTGAAGTTTCCCTAACAATTTGCTACCTTGATCTCATTGCTTATCATAATTACAGCTGTGCCTCTGTCATGGGCAGCTGTGAGAGCATCGGAATGTTGAAAGCTAATCAATTTGCCACTGGTGTAAGCTTGCTTACCAGAATTCAGAGAAAATTTATGGATTATACTACTCAAAAGCAATCTAAACAACTTATCATAAAGCCTAAGCAAAAATAAAATATCTATGCGAAAATAAATCAATCAAAAATTTTACATGAAATGAAAAGTCTTTCATGGTAAACACATAAAACATTGGAAATTATGTAACTTATGTAAAGCGGAAAGTAACTAAAATGTTTTGATAGTGCCAGGGGATTAATTGAGATAAACATAAATGGAATGTGGGGTCTCTAAAATCCCAGAAGGCTGGAGATATAGGTGCCACAGAAGTCTAAGAGTTTCAAAGTCTTTGATTAAATTTAACCTTTCAATTTGTTTTACTCTCCCAACATAAAGATGGGAGTCACTGTGTGTATAAATATGCAGAATTTAAAAACTAAAAAGGACTGTTTAAATATTAAATCTCCCATTTTTAAAGCAGTTATTAACTTAACTGAGTCAATAATACTCAGTGGCAGAAGTAAAACCAGATCCCGTTACACTCAGCTCAGTTCCCAATTGATAACAGTATTCCATCTCTTATGTGCACTATGTCTTAAATTTTTCAAATGTATAAAACTGGGATCTCCAGAAAGAGAGTGCTTCATTTTCTGCTGCCAAGTTATTGGTTACATATTAGGCAAGTAAAGCATTTTCAGGCCACCATTGGGTACTGTTCCTATGCAGTTTGACCACCAGGAAGTGACTGCAGGAAAAGAAAGATCGAGGACATACCATTTGGGAAGGACAATAGTTCCACTGACAGCCAAACATGACTTAGCTTTCCAACTGTAGTGATAAAAGCCATTGGACATTTGTGGCAAATAAAAGCTGAAACTACTGGAAAAGGCCTTGGACATAGTCTAACCCAACTCCATTTTAGGAATAAGAGAAAAGAGGGGATGAAACTTGCTCTCACTGGTAATAGTAATAATCTTGATGTCAAGGGTTTATTTCCCATATTTTTCTAAGAAGTAATGTTTTCACCCCCAAAATATCAACCAGTATTTGGTTGTTGCCAGAGGGGTGTTCTCTAAAATGTACTAATCTCCAGCAGTGGATTATTCATTTAGCCAATCATCAAAAGAGAAATATTTTTAAGATTGTTATGATGTGATTAAATCAAGCTAAATTATACAACTTTATGAGTCCAGTAAATTTCAAATGCATGATTTTAAACAAGTGTACTTTGAAAGAACAATATTGTATACCTATCAGATAAAATACATAATCTGGTGTTTTTTACGATTTCAAAGCTGTGCTTTTTACAACTATTGAGCTATTTAACTCATCTTGAGTTTATGCTTATAGGAAGAACAGAAGAAACCACTTTAAGTGATAGTTGCAAATATGCTATTATTAACACAAGGCCTCTTATCAAATTCAAAAGACAAATGAGATGGATTGAGATCATTCATGCCACATCTAACATAGGGCTAAACACTTTAAAAAGTTCCTGTTGCCAAGGTAAAAGTCAGTCATCAGTGAGAGCCATGGTATTAGTATGACTGCATGCTTATTTCTAATTTGCTGATCAAACATTTAAAAGAAGAATTGGGTATGGATTTCATTAGAATGCTGAAGACAGATTTACGTTTTTGTTTAATACATGAGAGTTTTAAAACGTGATCACCTTTACAGTGCTAGAGTCTGCTAGTTATATCACATTTACCTTGATTGCTAGAGTACAGTCAGAAGATGATGGCCTGACTGAGAGGAAAGCTATGTGAATAAACTGCTTTAATAAGAAGGGAGTAGTCGTATGTCAAATATTGATGATAAGTTGAATAACAAGAGGATTAAAAGCTATCTATGGTAATTAACAACAGAGATATTTTATAACGCAGTGTTTTAGATCATGGATATTAAGTTACTATTCAAAATATGAGCTGCCTCTGCTTATAGCCTCTCCTATGATCTCTTCCCCATGGGGTGAGGTATTAAATATAGATGTGAGCAGAAGTATATACCTCCTCTATCTTTTTCTCCTTCCACAGAATAACAGTATTCCAGACAAAGTATTTCCCTTTAGCCTAGATCTTGAAGTGTGTTGCAGAATTTCAGCTAACCTGAAGCCAAAATATACAAAGAAAATGAACATTTGTTGTCCACAAGCCAGTGGCATTCTTTGTTACTGCAGCATAACTTACTCTAACCAATTGTTATACTTTGTAAAAGCAACTTTAATGGAGTGATATTAATGGGAGAACCTGAGAGTGAGCTGCAAAATAAAGAGATAACTTATTGTACCAATAATATTTTAAATAAAGTTAAATGAAAACCTTCCTATTGAGAACATATGAAAATGTGAAATAAAACAAATCCTTAGTTCAAATACATAGTTGGACTCAGAAGAAACAGAAAAATGATCAGTAATGAGAGAGGGGGGGAGAAAGAGAGAGCTGATAACCAGAATTCTAGGCACATAAGATGACACTTTGGGATGGTGAGGAAGGAGGGATGTGGGTTATCAAAATCACAGATTTTGATGGTTTTAATGGTCCTGCATGGTAAAAAAAAGTTTATGCATATCCATCCATAAGGTGATAAAAGAGAGATCTCTGCATAAATTGAGACCAGAGCTTTTCAACTAGTGTGTGGTGGGGCATATCTTAGTGTGCCTTACAAATGTTATAATTTTCTATGTGCAGCATGATAAAAGAGTTTAGGAAGTGTTGGGTGGAAACAACAAAAAGTATAACCTCAATGAAAGGGTAAAATAGGGAAAATCTGCTCAAACTCAAAGGAAGACAACAAGGAATCTTGTCAGTTCTTTGAGATTTTAGGGACATAAGCCTATATCGTCTGTGATTTGGGGTGAAGTAACACATTATATACAAGATACGAGAACCCCTAACTTAGGATATTAACACAATTTATGCTCCATAATACCTATAGGGCACTTTCATGACCCCAAAACAAAACCACTCTGAGGTACAAATTCTCAAATTAACAAAAGATTATCACAGAAAATCCCCTAATAGACATGTGGTTAGAATAAAAAATTATAAAAGGAATAAGAAAATAATGTACTACTGTGAAAAATTATCTGACATAGAAATATAAGGATCAGACCCCCAAGAATAATATTATAGAAACTACAAAAATGCTTTAAAGGATTAAAGATATGGTAATAAAAGATGTAATCTGAAAAGTAAGAAACATTACTATGAAATAGCAGGAAATCTTAAAAATAAATTGAATTTATAAAAATTGAAGAGTGGTCATAGTACAAGTAAAATTGGATTGTATAAATAACATTAGACACAGAAAATTCATGAAATAGAAAACATAATTTTAGAAAACTGCCGAAATTCATTACAGAGATAAATATATGAAGCATACGAAAAAGACAGAGAGACATGGGAAAGTGACTTAGAATATCCAGTCTACATCTTATAGAAGTTCCAGAAGGACTGAAGAGAATGATAAGGGAAAGACAATGTTTTGAAGAGATAATAGCTGAGACATTTCCAGAATTTAATGAGATATAAATTCTCATATTCAGAAGTCCCAAAAAGTCTTGAAGGAAAATAAAAGAGAACTATAAGAAAGCTTTATATTAGAGCCAAGCTAAAATGAAAATGAGGAACACTGAGAGAAAAAAGATTACAAAAGCAACCAGAATGAAAAAGAATAGCCCGGCTGGGTGTGGCTCAGCGTACATGGAACGCTTACAAAAACTGAACATATTTGGAATCCAAAAACATATCTTAACATAACACAAAGTATTGATATGATACAGGCCATATTTTCTGAACACCATGGAATATACTCAGAAACCAATGGCAAAAAGTCACCTAAAAAATAAAGCCTACATAGGTTTGAAATTATAAAAACCTCTTCTAAACATCTCATTGACCAAAGAAAATGTGATAATAAGTATTAGTAATATTTATAATGGAATTAAAATAAACAATATATAAAAATTCTTATACATTTTTATAGCTGTGGTAGAATTTATATTAACTTAATTATATATATATATACACACACACAAAAATTATTTTAATTTTCTTGTAATCTCTTCTTTGATCCATAGAGTACTAGAAGTATGCCAGTTAATTATCAATATTTGGGGATTTTCTTGATCCCTTATTGCTATGAATTTCTAATTCTAATTCCATTGTGTTAACTGAACACATTATATTCTATATGACTTCAAGCATTATAAATTTATTATGACTTGCTTTATGGCAGACATATCATGTATATGGGTGAACATGCCATGTGCTATTGTAAAAAATTGTATTCTTTAGTGGGTGTAATGTATAAGTCTCAATTCGGCCAAGATAGTTTATAGTGTTTGCAGATCTATGACTTTATTGCTCATTGCTCTACTTATATCAAGAAAAAGGAGAGGGACCAGACAGGAGTGGCTCAGCGGTTGAGCATCAACCTAGGATCCAGGAGATCGAGGTTCAATTCCCGGTCAGGGCACATGCCCCGTTTGCGGGCTCCATCCCCAGTTGGGGGAGTGCAGGAGGCAGCTGATCAATGACTCTCTTATCTCTCTCTACCTCTCCTTTCCTCTCTCTGAAATCAATAAAGATTTTTTTTTTTAAAGGAGAGGTTTTTAATCTCCAGTGAAGTTTGTGATTTTCTCTATGTATCCTTTAATAACGTTAATTTTTGCTTCATATATTTTGAGGCTGGTTTATATACATAAGCCAGGCAGTGAAAGACAAATATCACATGATCTCACTTATACATGGAATCTAAAGAACTTAATAAACTGATGAACAGAATAGAGTCAATGACATGGAAGCATAGATCAGACTGACGAATGTCAGAGGGATGGAGGAGGGCAGGTGGGTGGGTGGGGAGAGTAACCAAAGAATTTATATGCATATTTGCATAACCCAAGGACACGGACAATGGTGGGGAGAGGGACTGGGGAGGGGGATGGGATGGGGTGGAACAGGTCATTGGGGAGAAAAGGGGACATCTGTAATATTTTAAACAAAAATAAAATTAAAAAAAAAAATTTTAAATAAAAAATTTAAAAAGGAGAGGTTTTTAATCTCCAGTGAAGTTTGTGATTTTCTCTATGTACACTTTAATAACGTTAATTTTTGCTTTATATATTTTGAGGCTGGTTTTAGAAACATATACATTTATGAAGATTATTTTATGTAAAATATTGGGCTCTACACCTATAGCTCTCCCCTTTCTTGTATTTTCTCCTAACTTTCTAGTTGTAGTGTTTGCCCCAAATTCTGCCCCTTAGATTCTTCAATTTAGCTGAAAAGATTCTTTTAAGCCAAAAAATAAAGACAGAAAAATAATGAGTTGTATGTATACATTAATCAGGATAAGCAATGTAAGCTGCTATCATAATGCTCACATCAAAATTCCTTGAAAAACTATTTTTTTATTTCTTGCTCAAAAGATCATACACAATCAGATTGGATAGCTCTCTTCCAAGAGGTGACTCTAGATCTGATTGCATCTTGTGGTTTCACCATCCTGTAATTTCAATGCTACCCTTGCATCATTCAACCTATAGACAAAGGGTAGTATAGCAACAACAAAAAACTTTGTCCTACCTTCTTGATACAGAACTTCTAAAAAAATGATTCCTTGGGATTTCCTGCGTGACAGAAAAGACTTTTGTTATCCATAGCAAACTTTGGGCTATACCTGAATTTATGCTAATTAGCTGACTCATTCAGGAGGGTGCCTTGGTAGCTTCAGGATAGAGGTCGATTACTAAAGGAACCAACCATGTGATTAGAGCATTGAATCTTTCAACCTCATCCCCAGCCTCTCAGGATGAGAGAGGGACTGGATAAACTCTAAGACAATGAGTCTCAAAAAGTTTCCTGATTGGCTGAATATCAATATTGGTGTATACCAATTCCACAGAGGCAGAGGCTCCGATCTGAAGAATCCTTCCAGACCTTACTTACTCTATGTAACTCTTTACCTAGCTATTAATTTGTTCTTTATAGTAAGCCATTAATAGTAAGCATAACACTTTCCTGAGTTCTGCGAGTCATTCTAGCAAATTATCAACCTGAAGGGGGTTCATGAAACTGAACCCTGAAACTTTAGCCAAGTCAGATCTAAGTGCAGGTGGCCTAGGGACCTGGGGCTTGCAGCTGAAGTAGGTCAGTCATGTAGAATTGAACTCCCCAACCTTTGGATTTTGTGTTAACTCTGGTTAGCTAGTGTCAGAAATAAAAAAGTTTAACTTGTGGGGTCTGCACTAACTCTGTATATTTAGTGCCAGAATTGAACTGAATTTTAGGACACTTAGTTGGAAAATAAAAAGTAAAATAAAATATATCACTTCTGCAAACATTCCATTGGAGACAACTACACATGAGTGACAGGTTACTGTTGTCCTTATTTGGGTAGACACATGTCAGCAACAACTCTACACTATAGAAGTATTAGTATCATAAATAGCTAGCTAATATTAATAATGGAATGAAAGCAAAAGGAAGTGGGCAGCTTCACCAGGGAGCTTCAATTTTACACTCCCCAGGGATCCACCAGTCCATTCCCTGCAGATCACTGGGGAAAGGGATCAAACAAAGGGGAGATGGGTGCATGCACAGTGAAGTTGGGGTGATGTAGGGAAGGTGCATGCCTGTCAGTCTAACCTGGGAAAAAGGAATATTGGCTAGAGGGGGTGGGGCCACTGCAAGCATGCAAAATCCTGAGGATTCACTGGATAAGCTCCCAGTTATAATCCCTAAACAAAGTAATTATCTCTCTCTTGCTGCTTGTACTCTTGTTTTTTGCTTGCTCCATGACCCATACTTTCCATGTGCCTCCATAGCCATGTGGCCGTAGAAGCCATATGGCCCATGGACATGAAGACCCTACATGCAATGGACTGCAGCTGGGAACACAAGCTAACTTAGCCAGATACTGGACTGAACTGGGCCTTAATATGGAACAGAAACTCTGGGCAGTGGCTTTGATTCTACATCTGCTGAAGACAAAATGGGACTTTTCCCACATCAGGATGGAGGGAGATGAAACTCAGAGGGAAACTCCCTTAATATTACCTCATCAATAAAGCTTTCCACAGTACCTCATCTTCCTGTGGGGGCCTCAGGAAATTCTTGTTCCCACAGCACCCCCAAGAAGCCCATTTCCATCAGTGACAGGTGGGGACACAGAGGGCACCCCATCAATAAGAGAAAGTACAAATCTTTGTTGGAAAGCTAGCTTTCTCTGCTACTGTGTGTAACTCAAGAAGTTAGAGGAAAAAACAACAGAATAAAACTAAAGTGGGTAAAAGAAAGGATAAAATAACTTCTGGCTATGAAAACCAGCAAGGACTGTGTCTGAGTGAGACCAGGGGCTGCTGGAGTCACAGGCAGTTCCTCCTAAAGGGCCTGCACACAGAACGTACTTGGACTTACTCCCTCTGAGATCCAGCACTGAGGCAGCAAAGGCACCAGAGACATACAGGGAGAACTGAATTGTCTGTCCTCTGTGCAAGCCCTAAAGGGACAGCTTTCTCCCAGTGAGAAGTGCTGCCAGAGGCCACTGTTCCTTTTCTAAGCCCTTCCCCCACAAAGCCAGTAGGTGGGTACCATATCAGAGTCCCTATCAACCTGGCTAACACTGTAGCCATGCCCTGGTGCTTCTCTGAAACCCTGCCCCATGTAAGTTGCTGGCCCACCCAATCTGTTCCCAGTGGCTTTTGAATATGAATAACCTGTCTTGGCTCATGCTTCAGACTTTCCTAAAATTTATCAAACAAACAAAATCTGACCATGCATGCCCTGTAACTCTGACTAAGTAGCCCCAGGACTGGCATTAGCACAGCCAGCCTTGGTTCACACGTTGGCCTCTCCTGGGCACTTTCAAGCCCAGCACAAACAGCAGCCATCTGCAGATTGCTTGGTAGCTCATGCTGAGAGGCAGTGGCTGATTTTCGCCTGGACCTCGAAGGAGGCCCCAGAGCCAGTGCACCCAGTGGAGAGCTTCAGACCATGTTGAAGCACCACACAACAACCTCTAAAAGCAACACACACGGGGCAGATTCAGCTGGCACCAGAATCCCACTAAAATAAGTCCTACTCCATTGGGTGGGCCCTTGCAAAGCTGATCCTCCAAGGTGATCCTAGCGAGTTCACACAGACGATCAGCCTGGGGGTAAATACCTCCAATTGAGGTCGCAACAGCAATCAAGGATCAACTACAACAAAGCATGTACACAGCCCACACAGGGAAACACATCTGGAGCCTATCTCTGGTGAACAGGGAGGCTGTGCCACTGGACCCTCCAGTACTCTTATTACATTAGGGCACTCTACCAAACCTAGGAGATGTACCAGATCTAAGTAATACATAGATACAAACACAAGGAAGCACCCAAAATGATGAGACAAAGATAGAGGTCCCAAGTGAAAGAACAAGAGAAAGAACGGAATGAAACAGAGGCAAGCAAACTAGCAGATAAAGTGTTCAAAGCAATGGTTATAAGGAAACTCAAGAAACTTAGTGAGAACTTCAACAACATAAAAAAGGACATGGAAACCATAAAAAAAGAACTAGTCAGAAATGAATGATACAATAATTGAAATGAAGAATAATTTACAGGGAATCAGCAGTTGAGAAGGTGAAGCCAAGAATCAAATCACTGATGAAAAGGTCCTACAACCAAGATTACTCTACCCAGCAAAGCTATCATTTAGAACTGAAGGTCAGATAAAGAGCTCCCAGATAAGAAAAAGATAAAGGAGTTCATCACCACCAGACCAGTACTACATGAAATGGTGAAGGATCTTCTTTAAGAAGAAAACATCAAAAATATGAACAATAAAAAGGCAACAAATACGTATCTATCAACAATTGAATCTAGAAAACAAAATAAACAAATAAGCAGAACAGAAAGAGACTCATAGATACAGAAAACATTTTGACAGTTGCCAGATGGGAGGTGTTTGGTGGGATGGGTGAAAAAGGTGGAGGGATTAAGAAGTACAAATTGGTAGTAACAAAATTGTCACAAGGATGTAAAGTACAGCATAAGGAATATTGTCAATAATATTCTAATAACTATGTATGGTGTCAGATGAGTGTGAGATTTATCGGGATGACCACTTAGTAAGTTATATAATGTCTAATTCTGGGATGTACATCTGAAATTAATATAATATTGTATGTCAACTGCAATTGAAAAATAAAAATGATTTAAAAAATAATAATGTAACAGAAAGAGAAGGAATAATTGAAAAGCCTTGGAGAGGATCATAGTGCATTATCTCTGTATTATAGCATTTAATTAAAAAAATATGGCTCAGTGTGTTGGGGGTTTTTTTGTCCCATAATGCCGTGTTCTATAGACTTCTGAAATTTCTAAAATTACCTTAGGTTTTCAAAGTTCTGCACTGTATCTTTAGAGGTGTAATGTAGATTAAAGATACTTTCTCCAAGGTTCCTGCTTGGTTCCTTCCATGGCTGTCCAGTTCAACTAGAACAAAAGATTGCAACCTGGTTACTGTGCAAAATACCAAGTGCTTAGTTTGACTTTTTCCTGATGAAAGTAATCACCCACAGTATCTACAAACATATGGCATAGTCTCAAAAGCCTGGGATTGTGTTTAAAAATGTACCACATGATGTGTGATGCATTCTCTTCTGCTCAGAAGCATAAAAAAACAAGCATCATTTTAAGTCACTATCTAAGGCAAATGCTATACAGTCTCACTTATATGTGGAATCTAAAATAAACAAATTCAGAGGAAAGTAGATCAGATTTGTGGTTGCCAGAGGAGAGGTGAGGGTGGAGAAATTGGATGGAGGTGGTCAAAGGTACGAATTTCCATATATAAAATAAATAAGAACTGGGAATTTAATATACAATATGATGACTATAGTTGACACTGCTGCATGGTATATTTAAAAGTTGTTCATTTGAGGCCTAGCAGGTCTCAAGCTGTCTGTGATTTGGAGTTGCTATCTGCCTCACAAAGCAAAGTAGAGGGTCATCTTCTGGGGGGAAAAGTCATCTTCTCTCCAAAAAAGCCTCCGACATAGAAAAAAAGGTTAATGACCTTAAGAGTTCTCATTACAAGGAAAAAAACCATTTTATTTCTGTATGAGATTATGGATGTTAATTAAACTTATGTGGTATTTATTTCACTACACATATAAGTCAAATCATTGTCCTGTATGTCTTATACTCATATAGTGCTGTATGTAAATTATATCTCAATAAAACTGGAAAAAGTTACTTTCTACAAGAAATCAAGATAAATGCAGGTTTCAGGATATCATCTGCTCTTTCATTTTCATCAGTCTGGCAGTAAGATACTTTCTGATTATGTAGAAATGTTTATGGTGCCGTGTTAAGTATTCACAGAATCAAGGAACAGTAACTCACTCACACAAGAAATTTATGTATCATCTTATCCAAACACATTCATTTCCAAATAGCTCAACCTGACCTCCCCGACTGATAGATACTAATGAGATTCCTTTTACATTCATGTTCAAATTTCAAAGTCTTTGTCAAGCAGGAAGATACTCTTCCTCAAAATATCCTCCATTTATTTCTGAAAATCTATGAAATGGTTTCCTGGGGAGGTTTAAAATGAGTCTGACAGCTTTAGTCACCACTCCTTTGGCTAGCCTATTTACTCCAATTACCACTGATTGAAACTTCCATTTATTGACATGTAAGGTCTAAAGGTAGCATGGCTAAGTGATTGAGCCTGACTCCTGGGATCACATAAGCCTTACTATTCCCTACCTGCATAACATGAGCAAGAAATTTATCCTCTGTATTTCTCAGGTTCCACATCTTTAAATGGGGCTGAGCAGGGAAAAGATGCTATCTGCTTCAGAGCAAAAGGTGAAAAGTGCTTATTGTGTTGTATACACAGTGGAAAGCTGTTCTAAGGGGAGAGATAAATTTGTTGAAACAGAAACTGAGGGAGGAAAGAAAAATGAAAGTGATAGAGGCAATCAGATAAAGAAACACATAAAAATTTTTATGAATATTTGGTACTCAATATATGTTTATTATTATTTGAAAAACCACTTATTAAGTATGAAAAGTGTTTTTAAATTATTTCCAATTAAAAGATAAGAGTCAAAGAAGGTATTTACTTTATCTGACACAGAAAGTGCACCATAAATGTTTATTATTTTTATTTATAAAGCTGTTACTTGAAGCTTCACATCTGCCATTTCTGATGGTGCTTGCTCCCTCACAGGAATGCAAACATCAATGCCAATGCTGTCCTTATCTGGTAAAGCAGTGCTGATGACATCAAACTCCGGTTCAACGGCCTGCCAATTCAAAAGCCAATACTGGAGAGACAGGTGCTGATGTAAGGAAAGACAATTTCAAGTGCTGGCAGCCTGAGAAGACCATCTTAACATCTCAATGCAGGCAGGAGTTTTTATTAGGAGGGAGAGGAAAAGAATACAAAGAAATCAGGAGGGGGTTGAAAGTTCTCTTCGTGTAAGTCAGCACAGTCCATTCTGATGATTACTTCAAAACTGGTAAAGTGGAAGTTCAGTTTTTATGTTTGAGATTCAGCAAGTCTCCTGGAGCTAAAACATCTGGTTGCCAGTCAACCTCCTCCTCTGAAGCTCATTTCTGGAACTCTTACACCAATATGCTGCTTATCCACAGGTTACATATTAGTTAACAATTCATCTTCTATAAAAATACTTTTAACAGAAACAATATTAAAAGAATAGAGGGGTGGGTTGCACTGAGACAGGAAGTGCAGTCTCCTCTAAGTTTGTGACACACTTTGACACCTAGGTTAAAAAATCTTAAGCAGTCCTGACTCTCAGGCAGCAGCTTTTAAAGTATGTAAATAGGCCTCTTTTAGGGTAAGACTGAAAGATGGCTGTTTCTATTTTCAACTTTCATGTCAAGTCCTGGGGGAATAGACATAAGGAGGATGCATGAGCCCATTAAAAACTGTTTCTTGGTTTTTTATAATATTGTAAATAGCAGGGACACTAGCTCTACTGGATTTTAGAGGTAGGTGTTTTGGGGGACTCACTCCTCAAGTGAAAGTTTTAAATCTTGAGGCACTAGATGTTTGGTCTAAGTCTTCTATCTTCAGGGAAAAGCTAGGATTTGAGAGTTCCCTCCTAATTATATGTAGCTGGGCTGGGGATAGATTTATGGCGAGAGTGTGTCTCAGCTTTTCTTACCCATATCAATCTGGGTATATTCTCCTTTTCCTGATATGTAGAAGTCTCTCAGCTACCCTCTGGATTTGTTGCAGAGTAAATTGTTCTGTTTGTAGCAGTAGATTTGGTGTGTCAACAGGAGGAGTTAAGTTCAAGATCCTCCTATGTCAATACTTAGACCAGAGCTCTATCTCTTATTTTCTCAATCATCTTTAAACCAAAGTATAAAACATTTCATATAAAACAATACAAGGATTTTCACTGTACAATAAAACATAAAAAATATACCCTTTGCCGATTACTATACTATCTCAGCTAATGTTTTGTGAAAACAAAAAAAGAAAACTGTACCACAATTTCCAGAGTAGTATTAGAGGAAGAAGACATCTGCATTTTTCCTCAGATTTCTCTCCCATAAAACGGTCTAATTGTTCTTTCATTTAAGCATTTCTGTCTACAGCATGAATCACAAATGTTCGTAGTCTGCTCATTCTCTGTGTCAGAAAATCCATTTTTATATTATGATGTTCTGGGGAATGAAATTAATTTTATTGTCTAAAATTGCTCTTTTAAATTTGCAAAAGAATAGAAATAAACTTTATAGGAAGCTTTTTTCCCCCTGAATGAGAAGATGTGCTGTATTTCCAACTTTGGTAATGAGCAACTGGAAAGTAATCACATTTATTCCTATTGAAAGTAGGAAATCAGTCCTTTTCTACAACTAATTAACTCATCTATCTCTGAAATTTGTATGACTGATTTAGTAAACATGAAGTAGATTTTGTCCAAAAGCTGTATTTTAAACCAAATGAACCAATTCCAGCTTGAAGATGATGCTTTTTGGTTGAAAAAATAAGAGCAGCAAAAACAATAGATTTGTCTGTTCTAATTTTTGGTTAAATGTTCGAGCTATGGTCAAAATGAGAATATTAACATAGTTATAAATTTTAGATGTTACATTTGAACAACAAGACCTTATTTTTAAATTACAAAGAATCTCAAATCAATATTCCAATTTTATTTTACAATTGATTGAATTTTTTTGAAGGAAAGAATTACCTGTGGAATTGAAATGTGAATTATTTAATGTGTTTAGCCATAAGTAAATTGTTCTTGAAGTTTTATATTGCTTAATTTATTTTTTCAATTTCAGCTCTTTTAATATATGAGATTAAAAATCCATATTTTTTAAAGAAAAAGTCATTTTGAAGTTTGTTTTTAAATTATGAGCCAATGTACAAAAAAATCTTAGGCTGTAAAAATCTGCTAACAATCAAATGAAGCAAAAATACATTTTATTTATATTTTTGTTTATATTTCTTTATATGCTACCACATGTTATCTTCACTCATGAAATCTTTTCCAAAATTTTTAAGTGGCTATGAAAATTTGTTGCCCTGTGATCAGTATGGTGCATAAATCAATGCTATCTTAGAAATGAAAAAATTATATTTTGGGTATTCTACAATATAGTGTATTACTTGAAACCTTGATGAAATTTGATGTTTTTCTTCTTTGTAAAATTATGCACAGAACTTTGAAGCCTCAAACTACTTTTAGAAGAACGATTATACTTGCCTATTCATCAGAGATGTAATTTCCAATAAACTTCCAAAAGAATTCTGCTAAAACATGAACAATTACTGTCAAATGCAAACAATCCACACTTGAAAGCTGTTGCTCTAAACAGTTCAAGCCTGAAGAAGATATTGACATTTACAATGTCCAAAAACAGTCTGTGTCTCAGTGATTCTATTATGAAGAATAAAGTTAGATAACTCAGAAAAATTACTTAAACATTATTTCAAGTAACTGTGCATGAGTCAAGTTTATTTGCTAATAAAAGTAATTATGTAATGAAAGCTTTCTGTATAATGGATTTCAGAACATCCGAGTAGAGAATCTCTAAAAGAAATTTTAACTACATTATCAAAAAACAAATCCCACAGGAATTCATATAGTTCCTGTCTGTAAAAAGCTTAAAACATATTAATATTAAATATTAAACATTTCTCTCTCAATACCAAAGCTATCATTTCTTTAAGTTGTTTCCAGAATGAATTTTGGAATAACAATATTTGTATTTCTTCCCAATGTATAAATTACATTTACATAGCAGTGCAGTGATTAAGGGCACTTTGGAATCTAATAGACCATCAATAATTAGCTGTACATCCTTGTATAATTAATTTCACCTTTTTGAACTTCAATTTCCCTATAAATAAAATGGGAATCATGTTAAGATATAACACGTAGAATATTATGATGGAATATATTAAGAGCAAGGCATATAAATATTATTTACAAACTTTATTTACACCTTATGCATTATGTAAAATATGACTTTCAATTACACTGTGAGTTATTTTTGACAGACAGCAGTTTCAATCATTTATTTCCTCTGAGTTCCATTTTGCTTACCTAAAATATCCTCACATTTAAGAATATACAATAATATCTGCTTCCCAGTGTTATTGTGAGAATTACTTGAAATTACATATGCAAAACGTCTGAGATAGTTCCTTTGATGGAGTAAACACTCACATTGAGTTCTTTTCTTCCTAGGCTGAATGACTGAGCTATAGTCCCTGAAGAATCTGCAAAGTATTGTTAATGGCCTAAGGCTAAAGTTTAATGGCAGAAAAGTTCCGTAAAACCTATAGTCTTATTAACCAGGAGATGCCTTAAAAAGTTAATGGTAAGAAGTGACTGAAGTTATCTGTTGCCTTTACAGGCTGATCATTGATTTAAGTCATTTTGTGTAGCTATTCTTTCTAGTCTAAAAACTCTTACAGGTTCCTTCAGTTCTCTCATCTCTAGATGATGGCTCAGCAACAATGGTACTTTTTGACATTTTGGGCTGGATAATTCTTTGTTGTGGCGGACTGTTCTGTAAATTGCAGCAGTGCTAGTAGCACTCTTCAGACTATAAACAACTCAAAACTATCCATCAACAGCAGAATGTTGTATAATCACACAAGATTGTTATACAGCAATGAAAATAAATTACAACCACATACAACAATCCATATTAATCACATATACCAAAATTTCAGTGAAAGCCAGAAACCAAAAAGTTCATTATATATGATTTCACTTATATCACTTACGAAAATATATAAATTGCTAGAATTCAGAAATTTTACCCTTGGGGTGTCGGTGTGGCTGTGGTTATGAGAGATTATAAGGAGGGCTTCTGAGGTCTGATTATGCTCATTACTCAGATGTTTATTTCGTAAAAATTTTCTAATTCTTTTGTATGTTGATTAGATTCTATATAAAGATGAATGGATATGTTTATCCTTCAGATTTTATCGCAGCTCTACTACCACATGCCAATAATGCTTTCAGTCAGTTATTTGTTCTATCTAGTGCAAATCTACAATCGCTTCCCACTTAGGTTGTTCAGTCGCTTTGGCACATGGGAAAGGCCTATTTTTTTTTACATTCTTTCTGTTCAAGTGTTTGCTCTAGCTCAGTCCTTTGCAAATTTTAAAATCCTGCCTTCATTTCTGTTTGCAGTAAAATTCTATATGTGTGATTGATTTAACCATTCTGACTAAATATACAGTAGTTGCACCCTCCACCTCATCCACAGGAGGTATGTTCCAAACCCCCAGTGGATGCCTATAAACTGTAGATAGTACCAAACCATATGTATACTGTTGTTTTCCTATACATACATATAAAAGTAGGCATAGTAAAAAAATTAAAACAATAATAATAAAATAGGAAAATTACAATAATTTACTATAATAAGGTTTATGTGAATGTAGGTTCTCTCAAAATATGTTATTGCACTGTACTAACCCTATTTCTTCAGATGGTATGAGATGATACAATTCCTCTATGAAGGGATGAAGTGAGGTGAATGATGTAGGCTTTGTAACATAGTGTTAGGCTACTATAAGGATTACTTGAATACAAGCAAGATGGCTATTAAGTGATGAATTGGTAGGGAACTTACACAGTGTGGAGACTATGGACAAAAGATTCCTGTCCTTTGAGACGGAAAATGACCATGAGAGATTTCATCATGCTACTCAAAATGACACAATTTATTACTTTTTAAAAATATGTTTTTATTGATTTCAGAGAGAGAAAGGGAGAGGGAGAGAGAGACAGAAACATCAATGATGAGAGTCATTGGTCAGCTGCTTCCTGCATGCCCCTTACTGGGGATCAAGTCCGCAACCTGGTACACATGCCCTGAAGGGATCATGGGTCAACATTCAACCACTGAGCCATGCCAGCCAGTCATCAAAATGACACACAACTTAAAATTTATGAATTGTTTATTTCTGGAATTTTCTATTTAATATTGTTAGACTAACGGTAAGTACAGGTAACTGAAAGTATGGAAAATAAAACTATGTATAAGAGGGGACTGATATATTAGTTACTACCTTTTCCTCTGAATTTATCACCTCTCCTCCCTGTAAAAATAATAAAAGTAATAAGGCTGAGCTGTTAAGTACAAACAAGCTCTAGGGCACAGTGTGTATTCAACTTTCTTTTACTTATAAATACAAATATAAACTCTTTCACCTGCAAAGTACATGCGAAAAGAGTCATGCCAAACACTTTAAACTATATAAATGCAAATGAGTTTCCAGAGACTTGCTATATTGCTCTAAATATATACATAATAGGTGATTCATTTGTGTGTGTGAATTTGTTTGCTATTCATTCTTTTCAAAAAAAAGATAATAATTGCAGACTTGGCTTGAGAGATAATTTCTCATTATTAAATATTTTCTTATCTTTTAATTAGATGAGTTTAACAATATTAGTGAATATTAAGTTTGAATTGCTATGTTTTCACTTTGAAATTCACTGTGCCAGGAATAAAGTTAAAATAACTGAAATTTATGACTCTTATATTTCCCCTTGAACAAAGTGGAGAAAAAATTATTCTGATGTAACGGTCCAAGAAGTGTATCCATACCTAATGCTCTTCTTCTTGGCTCTTGCACATGTGTAGTATAAAACTTGTACTGTGATCTCAGGACTGGATTGAATATTCAGTAAACTATCTGAATATTTAATTAGAATGATAAACAATATCACTACAATTACATTAGGTTTTGAGATTCAGATCTCTTTCTTCTGCAACCTATTTATATATCTCACCAGAAATGTTTTCAGAGATTTTTCATAAAATCTAGCTCCCCACCCCCACCTAGAACACTCTAAAAACCACAATGAGATATCACCTCACACCTGCCAGCATGGCTATCATCAATAAATCTACAAATGACAAGTGTTGGCGAGGATGGTGAGAAAAGGTACCCCCCTGTGCTTTGTTGCTGCAGCCACTATGGAAAACATTATGGAGGCTCTTCAAAGAATTAAAAATGGAACTGCCTTATGATCCAGCAATTTCACTTCTGGGTATATACTAAGAGAAACCCAAAATATTAATTCAAAAGGGCATATGGATCCCCATGTTCATTGCAGCATTATTTACAATAGCCAAGATCTGGAAGCAGCCCCTGCGCCCATCAATGGAGGGGAGGATAAAGAAGTGGTGCATATGTTCAATGGAATATAACTTGACCGTAAAAAGAATGAAACCTTACCATTGGCAACAGCATGGTAAAATTGGACCTGAGGGTATTGTGCTAAGTGAAATACGTCAGTCAGAGAAAGACAGATAGCATGGTATTTCACTTATGTGTGGAATCTAAAGAACACCATAAATGAACAAACAAAACAGAAGCAGACTCATAGACACAGAGAACAGACTGATGGTTGCCATAGGGGAGGGGTGCTGGGGGGCTGGGTGAGAAAGGATGAAGGGATTAAAAAATACAAATTCGTAGTTACAGAATAGTCACAAAGATATATATTACAGCATAAGGAAATATAGTCAATAATATTGTACTAACTATGTATGGTGCAAGGTGGGTAGTGGAAATATCAGAGGGAACAATTTGTAATGTATATTATTGTCTTACCACTATGCTGTACATCTGAAAATAATACAAAATAACACTGAATGTAAACTTTAATTGAAAAAATATTATTTTTTAAAAGTCTATTAAAAATACAGATAAAGCCCTAGTCGGTTTGGCTCAGTGGTAAAAGCGTTGGCCCATGGACTGAAGGGTCTCTGATTTGATTCTGTTCAAGGGCACGTATCTCAGTTGCAGGCTCAATCCCCACCCTGTTTGAGATGCATGCAGGAAGCAACCAATAGATGTGTCTCTCTCACATCAATGTTTCTCTCTCTCTCTCTCCCCACCTCCTTCCACTCTCTCTGTAAAAATATCCTTGGGTGAGGATTAAAAAAAAAAAAAATCTTGCCTGGCCAGCGTGGCTAAGCAGTTGAGCATCTACCTAGGATCCAGATCGAGGTTCAATTCCCAGTCGGGGCACATGCCCAAGCTGTGGACTCAATTTCCAGCAGCGGGTGTACAGGAGGCAGCCAATCAATGACTCATCATTGATGTTTCAATCTCTCCTGCCTTCCTCTCTCTGAAATCAATAAAAAATATATTTAAAAAAATCTTTTTAAAAAGCAGATAAAGCCAAGACATTATCATTTTTAAATGAGAGAACTAGACAATCTTAAAGGAGTGTCACGTAGCTATGAGAACCTCTCCTTACAATGTTGGTATTCTCGCAAAGGAGGCTGGAACAATCCAAAAGCCTGATAAGAATGTCATATTGCCTAGAGTATCTAAAGGGTTCCCAATAAATTATGGCACTTTTATCATCTTTTATATATCATTCCATTCAAAACTCTACCTGTATTAGAATGCTACATTGCCACATATTAAGATTAAAGTATTTTAATATCATTGCATTCTGATAATATTATCTTGCGAAAATAGCCTTTTGTATTTAAAATAATCTTAATTTTACCCCACTGGTGTGGCTCAGTGGTTGAGCGTCGACTCATGCACCAAGAGGTCACAGGTTTGATTCCCAGTTAGGGCACATGCCCGGGTTTTGGGCTCAATCCCCAGTAGGGGGCGTGCAGGAGGCAGCTGATCAATATTTCTCTTTCATGAATGTTTCTATCTCTCTCCCTCTCCCTTCCTCTCTTTCTAAAATCAATAAAAGCATATTTAGGAAATAAAATAATCTTAATTTTCATTGTCAGAATAGAAAAACCACATATTATCATTTTAGAACTAAAAAGTAACAAGACTCAACTCATTTGCAAACTGTCACAAGAACAGCATACTAAGGGCGTCTCCTTTAACCCAGATATTGAATGAGAAGGTACATGGGCTTGAGCCACAACGGACACATAATGGCATAAATACAATATGAGCAAAAAATAAAATTTTTGAATTAAAATTAGATTGGGAATTTTTACGTTATATAGTACATACAACAATTTATGTTTCTTTTATATGTGTGGGGATATGTAAGGTAGCGAATGTTTCTATAATCAGTCATTTGCTCTTTTTTTTGCATGAGATTTTTTAAAATTGAATTTATTGGGGTGACATTGGTTAAGAAAATTATATATGTTTCAGGTGACAGTGAGTTGCTCTTACCACGTTGTTTAAAATATTTGTTTACTGGAATTCAAATAATTTTGATAAGCTAATTTGAACACATGTAAATTGTCAGTATCTCTTAAGCCTATAGATGTTCCCTGAAATCTTACATATCATTTGTCATACAGATAAATATTGATGAAGGGAATGGACATTGAAAGCCAGTATAACCAAATACCCAACATGTAAATTCTATATTCAAGGATTTTAAATGTTATATGATATATTTAGTCAGATATAAAGTTGCTTATTTGGTACTAACAATATAATTAGGCTACTTCTTTTTCAGCTTAAAATACAGAGCCAATGGCTTCTTTTTCTTTTATGAGTACATGCCTTTGAATGGACATAATGAACTGCAAGAGATCATCATTACTGATCCTCAGAGCATCTTTGATCACCAAGAAATCTGTAGGGAATTCATTGATCATGATGTTTTATTAAAATCTAAGTAATTATATTATGACAATGAAATACATTTTAAATGAATTTAAAGTGCTATATAATAGTCATATAGTGGCTTACTACAATGGATTTTTTCCAAAATATCATTAAAACAAATTCTTCATTTTCCCAGTCATTGTTTTAATGTGTATGAATATTTAACAAAGAAAGTAAAAATTAAATATTATTAATTAGCTCTTTTCACCTTTCCTTTTGCTTTTCTGTTTTGATGGGCAACCATGGCCCTGGAGAAAAATGTATTATTATTGCTAAAACCAAAAATAAAACTTCACTCTATTAACTGAAATTTTCTCAGCTTCTACTCACATTAGAGAATAGGTTTATTACAACTCAGAGTGATATCCCTCATATAGATTTCTGGGGCAAAATGGTGTTCCACTCTCATATTTCTTAAGAAAGCAGACCTCTGAACATATAATCCATCAATTCTTGATGAATCATTTATGATATTTCCTGGGCTCTGGACTGCATTTTCATGACCTCAAGTAACTGCCAAAGATATTTACGGTTGACTCCTTCACTGGAGACTGGCTTTGACATAGAATTTGACACATTCTGAGGAAAATAGGTCATGACCTTTAGAATCATTCTCTGAAAAAATCATATGTCTTGAAGGAATCAGTTTTCCAAGGCCAGCCCATTAATACATGGCTTGGCATCCCTAGTGCAACCCTGCCAACTAACACTATATCTGTACATGAACTCTCCAAGTTGTAACTCATTCCATTATTAAAAACCTTTTATTATTAAAAAATGCTCTGTCAAGTTGAGCTGAAATCTGTCTTTATGTAGTTTTACCTCCCCTCATTAACCCTGATTATATCCACTGGCCAAATCAGAACATTACATCCTTACGCAAAATGGCCTTCTAAATATATGACCTTCCCAGTTTCTTCAACTATTCTTAATATATTATGGTCTTAAGACTATTTTTAATACTCATTGTTTCTGAACATATGTTTTTCATTGTCTTCAAGAACAGAGTCTAGAGCTTGGCCGGTGTGGCTCAGTGGTTGTGCATCCACACATGCACCAAGAGGTCACCGGTTTGATTCCCAGTCAGGGCGCATGCCCAGGTTGTGGGCTCGATCTTCAGTAGGAAGTGGGGATCATGTAGCCGATTGATGTTGATGTTTCTCATGGATGTTTCTCTCTCTCCCTCTCCCTTCCTCTCTAAAATAAATTAAAATTAAAAAAAGAATAAAGTCTAGATAAGTCAAGACAAAAAGTTAAGAACCATATGTTTTCATTCAATTGTGGGATATAAAACTGAAAGCAACAAGTAAACAGACAAGAAAAACAAACAAACAAAATTCATAGACACAGACAACAGTATAGTGGTTAACAGAGGGAAGGGGGTCAAATATATGATGATGGAAGTTTTGACTTTTGGTGATGGGGATACAATGCAATATACAGATGATGTATCATAGAACTGTACACTTGGAACATTTATTATATTAACCAATGTCACTCCAATAAATTTATTTATTTATTTTTTAAATAGAGTCTAGAAATGAAGAGAGTTTTCCATGTGTGGTCTGACCAAGACTGAGTGGAATGAATACGTGATATTGCCCTTTCTAAAGTTTCTATTCCATGGATAAAGTTCTGCATCACGTTAGGTTTTGTAATCATCTGTACTCCTGTTGACACATACTGAACTTACATTCTACTAACACTAGCAAGTGTGAATATTGTGAGTGTGCTTGATCATCTATTTTTGCTCATTTTTTTTTAGTTCTGTAATGATAAAGTATTTTTCTTTATTTTATAACCTCAAACATAAACTTTTCTCTTTTTTTTTTTTCTGGGGAAAAAAAAATCAACCTCTTAGGTTCCTAATTCTGCAATTTAATATATTACATGTCCTAGCTTTCTTTCATTTCCCATTTTCTTCAGCAACTACCGATATTATTATCTAATCCTTTGTTAAAATAATGCTGCATAACAACATACCTCAGTGCTCCAGCTATGAAAAAACAACCACTCAGTCACCAGTCAGAAAATATTGGATTGGAACTTCATCTAAATCCAGCTTGATAGGTATGAATATATACAATTTTATCTTTGAGTTGATCATTGTATCACCTATCTTGCCTCCTCAAAAGATATTTTTGGAAGCAAAAAAGATATTGTTTGTAAAAAGACTGTAAAGAGAATAAAATGTTACATATAAATATGAGAGGAATTGTTCTTAATGCTTTTCTGTAACCTATAGTATTAGTCATGTTGATTGAGTTCCAATGAAGTGACTAGTTTGGTATTATGTAGAGAGATAGCTTATAAGAACTTTATACCACGTAACATTATGTACAAAATTTATATGCTTTTCTAAATAGGAGCCCAATAACACACGGATATCAGAGCACTGAAATAAGATAAGAATGCTTAATTCTTGCAAAACTGAAGCATTATGTTGACAAGGTAATGGGAAATTTGCATTTTGTACAACTTTCATATTTTTAATTTTGAGAATTCTGGTACCTATTCTAAGTACTTTCCTTCATTCATGTTTTTTAATGCACGAGATGTCATTTGATTATTTTGACTTGTGAGTGAGATTTATTCTGATAACATTTTTAAGTCATAAATACTTTAAATTCTTAATTTTAATCCTTTCTTAGTTTCACTTTGTATACTCAGTATCACATAAATCGCACACTTAATATACACGTAAGAGGCAGTAAAAGATCCAAACTCTAAAAAGCACAGAGGAACTATTTTTCCAAGTTGGGATGTTTTAAAATGTGACTATATCACATAGTACCACAAATTACATGTGTGTGTGTGTATATGGCTTTTCCACTTGACAAGGGATCATCCAAATAGTTATCTCCAAGGAAGTCACTCCTTTCTCCACACCAACACAGAACTACTCAAGAATAAACTGTAGAAAAATGCAGAACTGCTATGCCTATGTGTGACATTTAACAGGGATTCTGGCAGCATGAAATTAGGGATGAAAAATCCACAGAGGGATGGGGAAGCTCAGTAAGAGCAGAGCAAGAACAGCACAGCAGAGGAGGCACTTACAGGCTTAGGACGGACAAAAGCAGCAGATGGCTGCAGTAAGAGAAAAGCACCAGTGTTGAAGGCTATCTGGCTGCAAGGGTAAACTAAAAAGAAATTTATGGCAGCACAAGAGTGCAGACAAAGGAAGAATATTTTATAAAGATTTACAGAAAAGACTAATAACGTAACTACATAAGAAGGCTAATAACAGAGTATAACAAGGATTAAATTTCAGGAGGAATCCAAAAGCCTCTGTAATACACATACAAAGCACATGCAAGGGAAAAGATGCAAGGCAGAGGGTGAGCCAGGAAGGCAACTATTACCTTTTCCTAGATGTCATCTTCATTTCCACCGCAACCTAAGAAAACTCCCACATGAATATTTATAATGAGTTGAAATAGGAAACCTACCTACTTAGTAAATATGTTTAGAACTTATCTGTGGTATGCTTAAATTAATCCCAATTCCCTTTTAAAGTTTGAAATTTCAATTAAAATGTCATAGTCGGAGATTGTGTAGACTAAAAGTACCTAAATTTAGTTTGAACATATGAGCCACCTGTTCACTAGACAGATTATTTGTTACTGAAACACCTGAATTCTAGAAGACTCAGGAAAGAAGAGCTTACATATTTATCTTGTTCATAGACTATGATTATAGATCATAAATTTTGAAACATTTTTTCATCTGCCATCTGTCACTTTTAGTGGTCCTTCAGGACTCCGCCTTTCTCCTCACTTCGCTTCCCCAGTGGGTCCCTTCCAAAGCATTGGACTGACATTATCAATGATATTACTGCAGGATGTCCCAATGACACCTACTTTTCAAAAGTCCAAGAACAATTTCAATGATTTCATCCAATTCCTTCACAATTTCTCCTATACTATTCCATTGCTTTCATTCTGTATTTCACTTGAAATCCTCACCACTGATTCTGTTTCCCGAGCTATAAACATCAGTGTCATTTTTAACTTTTCTCTCTGCTTTACCTTACAACAAATACGTCACCCTTGTAGATTTTATCTCCTCCTCCTCTTCATACCTATTGTTACTATCATAATGTGGGCCTTCAATGTCACTTGCTATTGTGCAAATCTCTAATTGCAATCCCTACCTTCAGACTCTCCCATTTTAATACATTTTCTGTGCTGCTGTCAGAGGGTGATCTAAAATATGATATTATTCCCTTGTACGGCTTATTTCAACGGAGCCAGACTCTCTAACATGACATACAAAGGCCTCTGCGATTTAACCACTATTTAACATTTTAAGCCTCATCCCTTGCAATTTTTCCCCCCCAAATATGAAATCACTCAATTCTCATGACACAGCATCTCTTTTATATCTACATGTATTTAACCCTTTTGTAGATTTGTAAAATTCACACTCATCCTTCAAAAATTGTATCAATAGCATTCTCTGTAAAGTTTTATTCTTCCCTTCCCCAATGTTAATATAATATAATACACACCTCTGGAATACATAAAATTGTTGTTAGAAGGGTCAACAATTTATAGTTCTATCATGTATAAAAGTGTTGCAAATAATAAATACACATTTGTAGACTTGCAGTATACATGAATTAAAAAATTCATTGCAGAAATACTATTCAGACTCCTCGCTACATGCTCTATGGTAGGACTGTTCACCCTCTTTTTTCCATAGATATATTACATAATCCTAAGCTATTGTTTCTATGGACCACATTGACTGGTAGCTTGTGAGTTTCATGCATCTTTTCAGTTTGGGTCCCTGGCCATAGAACAACTCTTAGGTACAAAAATAGCTGGCAGGAACAGAGACAATGAATTCTTCTCTAACCATCACTGAAAATCAGAATAATATAGTTGCCCATAGCTGTTTCTCTCTGAGTACATCTTGTTTTACCTGTGAGAGCCCTTACATGTGGTTCTTAAAAGTGAAGCATTAGCTATGGTACATGTGGAAATGATTAGGATATAGAGACCTAGGTTCAAGCTGGCTGTCTTTCCAATTCAAAGTGAGAGCTCTACTCACTGCACATGCAACTCACATGACTCAGATTGTGGTAGAAGCTGGAACTATAAAGGGTAGGCCTACCAAACTCCTCATGCCTAATTTTATACAATTATTAATAATTATATGCTTGAACAGTAGACATAAACCAAATCTGCCTAATATGTTTTGTGGGATAATAATAAAGACACAAAATAGGTATAAAATGAGAACCTTACCTTCAAGGAATTAAGGGTCTCATTAGACAATTAAAATACATTAATCTGAGACAGAGATCCACATAAAAGTGAATGTAATAAAAATAGGGATTACAATAATTCAACTGAGAGGATGGATTATTTAAAGAAGACTTCATGGGAGAGCTAGAACTTGAGATAATAGGAATTCACTGTTGGTGTGTAACTGAAAGTTACAACTACAATACAGCAACTTGGGTTATGCAGAATTGTTATTATTATTTGACATTTATTTCTGTGCTGGTGAACAACCAAAGCACATAAGTGATGAATGAAATTGCATAACCATTATTTGACCCTTAGCTTTGCCTTATAGATCAAGTAGAACTGAGATTTCTGTCATAAACATGTATATCAGCCAACAGTGGTCTAAGTTTTCTCTGCAGTTCAGTTCCTAAATGTGGCTTCATGATACTACCCTTAAGCTTACTCTGACCTGACCTTGAGACATCTCTGGTTTTCCCAGAAAAAAATCAATAAGCCACTCAGTGAGCCTAGCAGTGTCCTTAGGCCACAATGTGCCTTGTATTTCACCCCACAGACTTGCTATCTCCTCATATTACACATTAGCTAATGTCTACACCTCATAAATGGAGTTAAAGCAGGATATTTCGGGACTAGTATCTAAAATAATCTTTCTTTGTTTTTAAATTTATTGTTGAAAGTATTATAGAAGTCCCCTTTTATCCCCCCCTATTGATCCCCTTCACCCTGCATTCGCCCCACCCTCAAGCACCAAATTAATCTTTCTAGGAGCATACCACAAACACATCTATACCTAGACAAAGAAAAGACAGCAAAGCTAATCTGAAGTATGATCTGAGTCCACATGATAGTGAGAAGAGACCATCAGAAATTTTTATTATTCTGATCATATTAAATTGACAAGACACCAAAAGCAAAGGGAAGACAAGCAAAACTAAGCAAGTGGAACTACATCAAACTAAAAAGCTTCTACACAGCAAAGGAAACCATCAACACAATGAAAAGGCAATCTACTGAATGGACAAAACTATATGCAAACCATATATCTGATAAGGAGTCAATATCCAAAATATATTAAAAACACATACAAGTCAATAAAAAAAATTAATCTGATTAAAACTGGCCAAAGAACCTGAATATGCCTGTTTTTTAAAAGAAGATACAGAGGGCAAAAAGGTACATGAAAAGGTGGCCATCATCACTAATCATCAAGGAAATGCAAATGAAAACCACAATTAGATAACCTCACTCTTTTTAGAATGGCTATTATAAAAAAGACAAGAAATAATGAGTTGGCAAGGACATAGGAAAACGAGAACCCTTTTGCACTACTGATGGGAAGGTAAATTGGTGCAGCCACTATGGAAATCAATACAAAGGTTTCTCAAAAATTAAAAATAGAGTCCTGGCAGGTGTGGCTCAGTTGGTGGAGCATAGTCTCATTCACCGAGAGGGCACTGGTTGGATTCCCAGTCAAGGCACATGCGTGGGTTACTGGCTCCATCCCCAGCAGGGGGCATGCAAGAGACAGCTTATCGATGTTTCTCTCTCATCGATGTTTCTCTCTCTCCCTCTCCTTTCCTCTCTCTCTAATAATCAATAAAAACATTTAAAAAAATTAAAAACAGGACACCATGTGATTCAGCAATTCCACTTTGGGGTATTTATCCAAAGAAAACGAAATCAATAACTCAAAAAGATATATTTACTCCATGTTCATTGCAGCATTATTTATAACAGCCAAGATATGGAAGCAACCTAAGTACTCATTGATCGATAAAGTAGATGTCATACATATAATAATATTCAACCATATAAAAGAAGGAAATCTTACTATTTGTGACAACATGGATGGACCTTGAGGGCATATGCTAAGTGAAATAAGTCAAACAGAGAAAGACAAATACTGTGTGATCTGACTTATATGTGGAAGCTAAAACAAAACAAAACAAAACAAAAACAAAAAATGAGCTTGTAGATAAAGAGAATAAATTGGTGGTTGCCAGAGGTGGGGGGTGGGCAAGATGGGTGAAGGAGATAAAAAGGTACAAGCTTCCTGCCCAGCCGGTGTGGCTCAGGAGTTGAACGTGGACACAGGAGAACCATGAACCATCAGGTCACCATTCAATTCCAGGTCAGAGCACATGCCCAGGTTTCGGGCTGGATTCCCAGTAGGGGGCATGCAGGAGGCAGCCAATCAATGATTCTCTCATCATTGATGTTTCTCTCTCTCTTTCCCTCACTCTCCCCTCTTCTCTCTGAAATCAATAAGAACATATATTTTTTAAAAGGTACAAGCTTCCAGTCATAATATAAATAAGTCATGGGGATGTTAATGTACAGCCAGGTAACATGTTCATAATACTGTATTGTATATTTGAAAGTCATTTAAAAGATCTTAAAAGTTCTCATCATGAGAAAAAAAATTGTAACTATCTATGGTGATGGATGTTAACTAGTCTTATTGTGGTGATCATTTTGCAGTATCTACATATATTGAATTATTTTGTTGTACACCTGAAACTAAGATAATATAATATGTCTATTATGCCCGAATAAAAATTTAGAAAAGAAAAAATTGATGAATTTCAGCAGCAGCAGCAGTTATGTTAACAGTGGTTCCCGAGTCTTCTTATCAGATACTATCCAGCTTCATCAATAAACCATTGGATAAATCTTTTAGATTTGACTATTAATATAAAACTGTACTCCAAGTTAGCTGTGCCTTGTCTGTTAACTTCATCACCATCTGTAGATATTTCTAAAACTAACTGGAGACAAGTGTTTTCCATCAATAAGGTACATTATAGGCTTTAAATGCCCTGAGTTACTTTTTGTAATCATTTTTAAGCTTTAAAATATTATTTTAGTCTCTGCATCAGCTATATACTATATGGATTTCTGCAGCTGTTTTTCTCAGATGATTCACCAGTCGGACTTTTTTTTTTTTAATCCTCACACGGGAATATGTTTTTATTGATTTTTAGAGAGAGAGGAAGGGAAAGTGAGAGAAAAAGAGAAATATCAATTGGCTGCCTCCCATAAATGCCCGACAGGAGATCGAAGCAGCAACTTTTGGTGTATGGGATGACGCTCCAACCAATTGAGCCACCCAGCCAGGGCACTAGTCAGATTCTTCCTTATGCTCAATAATCAATTTCTAAAGGCTAATCTTGTATTTAGAAAAACCAGGTAGCTGCATTCCAGGGGAAAATATTTTGAGTAATGAAATTTTATGAAAAAACAATGAAAATAAATATTTTATGTAGAAAAGAGGACTGGAACTTTAATTTTGACACCTGTACAACAAAATCTTCCTTTGCATTTTTTAATGACACTTGAGCTCAACAGTGTCATATCACGTAGTGAAAAACTTTTGTTCTTTCATTTACTGTGCTTTGGGTGACAGCTTTTAAGTCATTGACAATCATCTGAATTCTGAATTCAAAGCCTGGAAAAGGTCATTTCACACAGCCTCCTGGTATCTTAAGTAATATTTATGTGTATAATTTTCCTGAGAGTGGCAGAAAAATAAAACGAGTGTGACAGGTTATTTTGAAAATATGAAGCCTTTAGCAGCCACTCAGTTACAAGGCCACAAAACCAACTTAGATTTGCAAAATAAAAATAATAATTGTAACAAAAGCAGAGTATTTTATACTTTATGAAAAGCATGAAATACAATTAAACATTATTATAGTGCATGCTAATTTACCAAGGCTACCCAGAAATTGCATTTGGATTTCATGGGATATGCACACAGATCCCCCTCAAAAAAAAAAATTCACCCAGACCCTATTGGAAAATGAGTGCAAGTCAGACAACAAATGAACATTTTGTGTATCATACTGAAGCACAGAAATTAGCAAGGTCTGAATGACTAATATAAAGGGATACATACTTTGGTAAATGTGTTTGAAATTAGTTTCAGTTAATTCTTGTATTTATGGAACACAGAGGTCCATTAAAAGAAAATGTAACACTTTTGATAATAAAACACCCTAAGTTTAACTTTTCCAAATGATTTCCGCATACATGTACTTTCATCGCAGCTGTGCTTACCTAACAGGGTCCGGGAGTGCCTAGGAAAGCCTGGGTACCTGGTTCTTTTCTTCTGTCTGGCCAGGTTTCTGAAATCTCCGAATAACTAATGAGTCCAGTGCATTATGTACATAGATTCCTTTAATACTTGTACAACTACATTCCCTAGGACATATGTGTTTAACATATAGTATATAACTAATAAAAATATGTTCTGACCACCTGAGATGAGAAGGCCACATCTCATTGGACTTTGCCTTGACAAAAAGACTTCCTGATCAAACTGTGAACTACTTGAAGTCAGGTACTGAACCCTATTAATCTTGGAATCTCCAGTGGTGACCTTAGCAACCGACACACGATAATTAATGCAGGAATGTATAGATGGAAGAATGGATAATTTATCTTTGGTTCGGATCATATACAAGAAATCAATTTAGTGATCTGATTCCAAAATTCTAATTATTTCTTTGGTTTAATGGCTTGATTTGAGTTTCTTACTCATTTTTTTCTAAGATCAAATTAGTTTAGTCATAGTAACTCAGAAAGATGGGCCCAAGTCTCTCTCCTTAAAATTGGCAAATGAGAATAAAATAAGTGCAAAATAGAGAAATAATAGCCCCTAGCATAGCAATATAGCAATATAAATATTCTAAATAAAAATAGGTTGAGAATAAACTAAACTAGGATAATTAATGTTATAATATTTTCAACAGGTGGTATAGCACTTTAAAAAGCTGGTTAAAAATAGATTTTTAGTTGACAAAATTTGATAGACCAGATAAAGGATAATTTCATTTAAATAAAATAGCATTTATACCACAGCAATTAAGACTGGTTAGAAGAAGAGTATAAGTTAATTGTCACGGTAACTTTTGCTAGTCAGGTAAAAAAAAAACCAAACACATAGCTATAGATTTTTGTTTAAAGTTACATAACTGGAACTTTTCTTTATGTTAATTTACAGTTAAATACCAGTATGGCCATAAATACCAAACATATTATATATTTACAGTAATACTTTGATAAAATGTTGGAAAGTAGGCAAGAATACCTTAATTTGCCCCCCCCCCCAAATATAAAAAAAGACAAGTCATAGAAAAAGTGGCAGGCTGGGGGTGTGCCATTTGGCTACTTCTTCCACCCACAACCCATCCTCAACCTGAACCACCAGTAAGGACATCTAAAAAGATGTTATCAAGAGTTATTAGGAGAATTACAGAATCCCAGGGACTATTGCCTTTTGGATCATGAATTCTTGGTTAGCAAGTGAAAACAATACGCTTATATTACCATCAACAGACAGACTGGAAGAATTAGGTTACACTTACAAACAACACAATAGTTCAATAGTTTAGCATTATCCTGAGATTAACATAGTTGGAAAAGAGAAGGAAATTTAAATGATCCCAATTTGCGTAGAGGAAAACTGAATAGAAAAATAGTAAATTGTTAATTATTTAAAGGTAATTATTATGCATATTAATACCTGGTAATGTATATGCATAGTATTTTCTGTCTCTCAATGTCATTTTATACAAGATATTTCCTTTGGCCCTCACAGAGCAAATAAAAAGGGATTGTTATCTCTTTGTAACAAATAAAGAACAAACATAAAAGATTGCTGAAGTTTTCTATATTGAATACTTTTACTGTTACTTTTACCCAGTAACTAAACATAACAAATGCTCAGTCATCATAAAGTAAGGACTGAAAGTTTGTGCTAGTTGCAATTCACTAAAAGATTCCATTAAATGGTATCAGAAAAATAATCTAAGGTGGGCAATTGGAATTTTTGTTTCATTTCAACTGAATTCTATTTTCTTCCATGCCCACACCCCCTTGAACAAGAACAATCCTTTCAAAAGAGGAGCAAAGAGCTCTCCCCTTACGTAAGGTAAATTTTGAAAGCTTATATCTGGGTACTAATTCAAGAAGCCTAATTGCTTTCATAGATGTTGGCATCTTTTTCTTATCTTTAGCAATTCCAGAATACTGTTTCATTTTCTTTTCAGATCACTTTGGTATGAGAGTCTGGAACCATGTGTTGGGGTAGGGTACTGTTTTCCATCTGGCATCCACAGATTGTGTGTGTGTGTCTGTGTGTGTGTATGTTTTTAATTTTTCAATTACAGTTGACATTCAGTATTATTTTATATTAATTTTCGGTGTATAGCATAGTGGTTAAACATTTATATACTTAACAAAGTGGTCCCTCTGATAAGCCTAGTACCCACGTGGCACCATACATAGTTATTACAATATTATTGACTATATTAGTCTGTATTTAACATCCCCAAGAGTATTTTGTAACTATGTATTTGTACTTCTTAGTACCTTTATCTATATGCACCCCTATGTTCATTGCAGCATTGTTTACAATAGTCAAGATATGGAAGCAACCCAAGTGCCCATCAATAGATGAGTGGATATAGAAGATGTGGTGCATTTACACAACAGAATATTACTCAGCCATTAAAAAAAGAAATCTGACCATATGCGACAGCATGGATGGACTGAGATGGTATTATGCTAAGTGAAATAAGTCAGTCAGAGAAAGACAAATACCATATGATTTCACCTACATGTGGAACCTAAAGAAAAAATAAAACAAAGCAGAAACATACTCATATATACATAGATATTTTTATGCCAAGAAGGTTACTATGCTTACCTTCTCACTCTGATGTATTCCTTCTAAGCAAGTACAAATTACACTTTAGCCAAACATTTTGAGTCTAACAACTGGAAGCTACAGGTTGATTGAAGCAGTTTACACACATTGCAGGAAGGGGGGGGTGGTAAGGCAAAAATGGAAATCCATACATTTCATTTATGTCTTTGAAGTTTATAGCATCAATGAAAACCATTTTATTAAGAATTTTTTTTCTATTTCCTGCTAAACTGTAGTCATCTTTTCAATTCACTTCCATCATCTATCAGTCATCAAACTGTATTCATTTTATCCAGTAGGGGGTATGCAGGAGGCAGCTGATCAATGATTCTCTCTCATCATTGATGTTTCTATCTCTCTCCGAGACTCTCCCTTCCTCTCCCTAAAATAAAAAATAAAATAAAAACCGATATGTTTTTATCTTTCTGTGTCTCTCTAAACATGATCTCGGATAGCAATGCAGTCTGCAATATAACAAAGCATAATACTATGTGCTAGTGATTAAGGAAATAACTAACCAGACCTTATTGCATTTCTTTCTGCATATAACTCAGATCAGTAGATCTGGTTATGGACCATTGTTACTCTATCATTTTCAGTGCTAAATTTAACTTCTGTTCAACTCTCTCTTTTTCAGTCACCTTAATTAATGAATTAATTCCCCTAAAATGTTTTTCAAGTCAACCAATTCTCTCTTCATTTTACAGATGAGGGAACAAAAACAATGACATTTCCTTAATGTTATAGCTGAGTCACAAACCTCTCTATATAATGCACCTTGGGGATATCACTTTTCTAAGTCCTCCCAAGACATCTTCAGTCAGCTCAGTAGCTCAATGTTATGATTGCTGTGACCTCAGAAAGCACACCTTGTAGCAACATAGATGAAGAAGCACAAATTCAGACACTGTAGTGAGGCTGTAGGACTTTTATTTTCTTGGAATTAGTTCTTAGGAGTTGTAATATTGCGATAAAACCATCCAGCATGATTTATATAAAGGAAGGCACATTTCTGTCTCTGCCCTGGTTGAATAGTATTCATAAGCAACACTTCATTAGAATACTAGATTTCTCCCTCAACCAGGAATAGAGGCATTAAGTGATACAAAATGGATGGCAGAATTTGACATAGTTTATATTTGATTTTAATTTTTTATGCTGATGATTTTTGTACTCTATGGCAGAACAAATTGAACAAGGACTTAAGTGGCACAATTTACATAGCTGATTTCTGTCCTATTTGACAGTTAAAATTTCCCCCAAATGGTCAAACAAGATGTTACCTTGCAGTGTTATGTTCAGATTTTTGAGAACATGAGGAATCATATCATTATTTTGGAAAGGATATTCAGGACCACAACTGTTAAAGTGACTGAAAGCCATTGTTTTTCTTCCTCCACAGTTAGGCTAGCATCATAAATAAAAAAGCAATTCCTGTGTGGCTCAGTTGGTTGGGCATCATCCCATGCACTGAAATGTTGTCTGTTCGATTCCTGGTCAGGGCGCATGCCCAGGTTGCAGGTTTGGTTCCCAGTAGGGGGCATGCAGGAGGTGGCTGATCAATGTTCTGTTCTCACATCAATGTTTCTCTTTGTCTCTCCCTCTCCCTTCCTCTCTCTCTCTAAAACTCAATAAAAATATATATTTTAAAAACAAACTTCTATAAAGAAATATAACAAGAAAATATCATCAGATCTGTATGGAACCTGAATAGCCACAGAAGTATTGAGATAAAAAGAACAAAGTCAAAGGTATCACACTTCCTGACTTCAAATTATACTACAAAGGAAGCATAGATGACACTGATGAATGTCAGAGGGATGGAGGAGGGTGGGTGGGTGGAGGAGGAGAGAGTAACCAAAGAATTTATGTGCATATATACACAACCCAAGGACATGGACAATGGTGGGGAGAGGGACTGGGGAAGGGGGAGGAACGGGGTGGAATGGGTCATTGGGGAGAAAAAGGGACATCTGTAATATTTTAAACAATAATAAAATTTTAAAAAATTATACTACAAAGCAACAATAATTAAAAGAGCATGATATTCACAGAAAAACAGACTCAAAGACCAATGAAACAAAACTGAGAGCCAGAAATAAACCCACATGTACATAGGCAAAAAGTTTTTGACAGTGGAGCCAAAAACATACAATGGAGAGAAAAAAGCCTCTTCAATAAATGGTGCTGGGAAATTTGGAAAGCTGCATGAAAAAGGGAGAAACTAGACTGCTGTTCATCCCCATATACAAAAATTAACTGAAACTGGATCCAAGACCTAAATATAAGACCTAAAATTGTAAATTACGTAGAAGAAAACATAACACCTTGGCCTTACAGAGGATTTTATGAATTTGACCCCAGAGGCAAGGGAAGTAAAATAAAAAAATGAATGAATGGGACTATATCAAACTAACAAGCTTCTACACAGCAAAAGAAACCATCAGCAAAACAAAGTTAACCAACCAAATAGGAGGTGATATTTCCAAACAGCAGCTCCGACAAGGGGTTAATATCCAAAATATATAAAGAACTTATACAACTCAATACCAAACAAACAAACAAACAAACAAACAAACAATCCAATTAAAGAATGGGCAAAGGACCTAAACAGATACTTCTCCCAAGAAGACATACAAATGGCCCATAGATATATGAAAAGATGTTCAGCTTCACTAGCTAGTAGGGAAATGCAAGTCAAAACTACAGTGAGATATCATCCCATCTTATTAGAATAGCTATTATCAATAGGTTAAGTAATAACAAGTGTTGGAGAGGTTGTAGAGAAAAAGGAACCTTCATTCACTGCTGATGGGAATGCAACCTGGTACAGCCACTGTGGAAACAGTATGGCAGGTCCTGAAAAAAATTACGAATAGAGTTACCATATGCTCCAGCAACCCCTCTTCTGAGTATCTACTCAAAAAAATTGAAAACATTTATTTGCAAAGATATACACACCCCTATGTTCATTGCAGCATTCATCACATTGGCCAAAACACAGAAACAACTGAAGTGTCCTTCGATATATGATTGGATAAAGAAGATGTGGTACATATATACAATGGAATACTACTCAGCCATAGGAAAAGATGAAATACTGCCATTTGTGACAACATGGATGGATTTAGAGAATATCATGCTGAGCAAAAGAAGTCATACCAAAAAAGTCAAGAACCTTATGATTTCAATTATATGTGGGATATAAAACTGAAAGCAACAAATGAACAAACAAGACAAACAAAAACTCATAGACACAGACAACAGTATGGTGGTTATAAGAGGAAAATGGGGGTGTGGTAGTGAAGGGTAGAGTGGATCAAGTGTATGGTGAGCAAGGAGATTTGACTTTAGGTGGTGGGCAAACAATCCAATATACAGATGATGTATCATAGAATTATGCACTTAAAATCTATATAATTTTATTAATCAATGTCACCCCAATAAATTTAATTCAGTATATATATATAAATACAGTTTCAAATCAGAACTGCATTTTTCATTTACAAAAAGTAAACTTTTTTTTTTCAAAAATACTAGGCAAATCTTACACCTACTTTCTTTCTAATTTTCCAGTCAATGACCATGGAAGACCAGAATGGTGCACTATCCTCAAGATTCAGAAAACAATATTGGTTCTAGGAAAAGTGACTTTAGATATTTTCAGGAGATTTTCAAAAAAAACTTGTAAACAAAAGGAAAATTGAGGAATAAATCCAGTTGCTCCCCCCACCAAAAAATGTAAATGTACTGAAGATCATAACCCTTTTCACAAATCATTTTACTTAGTTAAGGGTTTATATACAGGGATGGGGCAAAAGTAGGTTTACAGTTGTCATATGGAAAATAATACAATAATTAATAAATAATAATACAAGAACAAACTCTGTGTTTTACGTATTCACAATAAATTTACTTTTGCCCAACCCTGCATATCCTTTTTTCTTTCTGCTGACTATTAAATTGTAAATCTTTTTTATTTTATTGTGGAAATAACACTTAACATGAGACTTAACCTCTTAACAAATTTTAAGTGTGAAATATATTATTGTCGACTATAGGTACAAAACATCTCTAGAGCTAATTCACCTGGCCTGACTGAAACTTTCTGCACATTGATGAGGAAAGCCCCATTTTCTCCTCCCCCAGCCTTGACAGCGATTATTCCACTCTTTGATTCTATGAATTTAATTATTTTCATACAGTGGAGTCATGCAGTATTTGTCCTTCCATGAATGGCTTATTTCACTTAGCATAATGTCCTCGAGGATCATTCATGTCATCATATATTGTCATATATAGCACAATTTCCTTCTTTTTTGAGGCTGAAAAGTATTCAAATGTACATATATAGCGCGTTTTCTATATCCACCCATCTGTTGATAGACATTAAGTCATTTTCATGTCTTGGCTAATGTGAATAGTGAGAAAATGAACATGGGAGTACAGCTATCTCTTCAAGATCCTGATTTAAATTGTTTTGGATAAACACCCTGTTGTGGGATTTATGGATCATATGTTAGTTCTATTTTTAATTTTTTAAGAAACTTCCATACTGTTTTGCAAAGTAGCTGAGCCAATTTACATTCCCACCAAGAGTGCAGCAGGGTTCCCTTTTCTCCACACCCTCCCCAACATTTACGTGTCTTTTATGTAATAGTCATTCTAACAGCTGAGAAGTGATATCTCATGGTGGTTCTGTTCTCATTTCCCTGATGACTAGTGATGTTGAGCATTTTTCATAAATCTATTGGCCATTGGTATGTCATTTTTTTGGAGAAATGTTTATTCAAATCTTTACCCATTTTTTAAATCTTATTATTTGCTTTTTTTACTATTGAGTTTTAGGAGTTCTTTATATTTTGGAGATTAAGCTACTATAAGTTATAGGGTTTGCAATTCTGTAAATTGACTTTTCACTCTCTAGATTGTTTCATTGTTTCCTTTGTTGGACAGAAACTTTTTAGATTGATATAGTCCTTGTTTATTTTATTTTATTTTTTTGTAGCCTATGCTTGGTGTCATATCTATCAAATCACTGTCAAGACCAATGTCATGAACATATGTCCTATGCATTTTCTAGGACTTGACAGTTTTGGTGCTTATGTTTAAGTCTTTAATCCACTTTGAGTTTGTGTGTGTGTATTTTGTAAGATAGGGTCTAGTTTCACTCTTTTGCATGTGGATATCCAGTTTTCCGAGCACCATTTGTTAAAGAGACTATTCCTTTCTCCATTGTGCGTTCTTTGTACTATTCCCAAAGATCAATTGATTACATATGTATGGATTTATTTCTGAGTCGTCTTTACTGTTCCATATGGTTCACTTTAGAACACTCCTTAGGAAAGGCTCTCTTTGGATCAAATTAGTCACTATCCAATATAGGGTGTCCCTATTAAAAGAGTTGTTGTTTTTTTGTCTCATTTAATCTCTGTTCCAAACAATTTTGCCCAGTGCAGCAGGCTCACAAAGGATTAAACACAATTAGGAACAATCTGTTGGTGTTTTCTCTCAAAACAATTGATGTGTTACAATTTAGGGTTTAAACAATTTTTTTCTTATATATTTATAATAATGGTTGATAAAGAGCATAATGATGAGATCAAAAGCCATAGCTGCTTGTTTTGACCTTCTTAAATTCCCAAAGAAGATTTTACAAAAAGTCTAACAAGATCCTTCCAGAAGTGAATATTCATTTTAAAAGAGAATCATGAGCCCAGCCGGCATGGCTCAGCAGTTGAGCATCGACCTATGATCCAGGAGATCGCTGTTTTATTCCCGGTCAGGGCACATGCCTGGGTTGAGGGCTTGATTCCCAGCAGGGGCATGCAGGAGGCAGCCGATCAATGACTCTCATCGTTGATGCTTCTATCTCTCTCTCTCCCTTCTTCTCTCTGAAATCAATAAAGATTTTTTTTTTTTTTAAAGAGAGAGAATCATGAGATTTCATGATAATATGGCTTCTTCTGTCTTAGCTTATGTTTTCTTTCTTTTTTTTTTAGCCTATGTTTCAGGTACTTCAGTCATGACCATACTCTTGCTTCAAAATTATTTTGACTTCTGTATGGGATACAATCTTGGCATGGATATGTTCATTTTAAAATGTAGCGATTAACCAAAATGATACTAAAATATATCATCAGTGATACATGAGTGCAGAGCAATTCAAAAGATATTGCTTTCTGATGTGAAATCACTTCAGCCTTCATCAGCATGGCTGCAATTAGGAAATATTTGGACATGTGCAGCAGTCATTCGGAACTGTTACTGAAGATATATTCTGTTTCTGCAGTGATCACACTTTGTCAATAGATGGGCTAAACCATAGACTTCTATCAAGTAACTAAGTGTAAGAGGTTGAGTCAGATAAACAATGTAAATAATTAGTGTTATGGTGGAAGCTTTTAAAAAAATGGGCTATAATAAGGACCTGGAGAATGTTATGCTAAGCGAAATAAGCCAGGCAGAGAAAGACAAGTACCACATGATCTCATTCATATGTGGAATCTAATAAACAAAATAAACTGATGAACAAAATAGATCCAGTGACATAGAAGCATGGAATAGGTTGCAAAATCTCAAGAGGGAAGGAGGGAGGGGAGATTAACTAAAGAACTTATATGTATATATGCATAACCCATGAACACAGACAGTAGTGTGGTGAAGGCCAGGGAGGGTACAGGGGCAGGGTTGAGGGAAGCAATGGGGGGAAAATGGGGTTATCTGTAACACTTTCAAAAATAAAGATAAATTTTTTTAAAAAGTGCTCTAATAGAAACTAACAACAGATCTGGCTTTAGATAAGACAATTTAGAATAACCAATGATTCATAAACTTAAATGTCACTTATTTTTATCTAAAAAAGCTCTAGATTATGCTGTAAGCGCCATAGAGAGCTACAGAAAAGTTTTAAGAAGAGGCAGAGTTGTCATATGATCAGACATGTATTTTAGACAGAGAACTGTGGCAACAATGTGAAGGACAGCATGGATGATGGAAACATTGGAAGTAAATAACCTAGTTAGGAGGCTTGCTGGTACTATAGGTCAGAAAGATGGTGGCTTCAACTACACTATTTTTGGTGGAGATTAAGAAAAGAGAACAGATAAAGAATTATGGACTTGCTAAATGACTTCAGTGAATGAAAGAGAGGACCTTGGCCTGGCTGGGTGTGGCTCAGCGGTTGAGCATCGACCTAGGATCCAGGAGACCAGGGTTCGATGCCCGGACAGGGCACATGCCTGGGTTGAGGGCTCGATCCCCAGTCAAGGGCGTGCAGGAGGCAGCCAATCAATGACTCTCTCATCATTGATGTTTCTATCTCTCTCTCCCTCTCCCTTCCTCTCTCTGAAATCAATAAAGATATATATTAAAAAAAAGAAAGAGAGGAACTTGTAGTAGTCGCAGGTTTCTAATTCTAGTGCATCAATATCAAGATATGGTACAAAGCAATGGTTAAGTTGTAGAGAAGGTCGGGGAAGGTGAATTTAATTCAGAAAGCCATAAGGAGACTAGATAAGAGATCTACTCCATCAGTTCAGCTGATTATAATGAAAACAGTCTTGTTACTTGAGCAATACCAGTTCATTTTCTGAAGCTATGCCATAACCCATAGTGAGATAAAAATGGCATCTGGCAGTTGAGAAACAGGCCAGTGACAAGATATTTATGGAAAAGTTGACTCAGACTAACAAGGGTAAGAGACCTTTAGGGATGGGAAAATTCAGGCAACAGAAGGAAATGTGAATTAACAGCAGTGAGAAAAAGGTTCAGAAATGAAAATGACCAAAACATTTTGAGAGAATAGTGGTTGTAGCAGAACATTTATGTTGGGATGAATGAAGAATGTGCTTTGTTTCCAATATATCTACAATTACCAAGATGGAAGAATATTAAGGATTCTGCTTTCAGAAATTTGGCAGAATTCTCTAGTTCCCAGTGCTCTGTTTGCCAAAAAAGTATTTGGCCCATTCTAACACATTCTGATTAAGTCTCTATTCATATACAGTAAATAGGTTAATTTTCTTGTGAAAATGTAGCATATTGAGAAATTACTAACAGAATATCACCTAACAAAATCCAAGTCCTATCAAATAAAGTACAAACTGGCTAATATGGAAGATCTCTTCATTAGGAATTAATAAACTCAGAAGAAGGTTAACATTTTAATGGAAAAGCACATTCCTGGAAAGACAGGATAAAGTCATCCTGTCATCCTATTGAAACTGTGTGACAGATGGTTACTTTTTCTTTCCATCTGCTGGGGTTTTATTGAAAAACACCATCTCTAAAAACAAATTACATATTAGAAAAACTATTTCACTTTCAGTGCTGTGCCGTTCTACACAGAATCTGAGCAGACACCTTCCTTGTGTTTTGGTAGAGAAGGGATAGGTGATCTGACTTTTGTCAATAACTCTGATTCTTTAAATTTGTCACTAAAATGTCTGAATCTCGTAATACAAAGTCCAGAGGCTTCAGACTGAACATGTAAATTTAACAAAAATAAATAAAGGAAAAGACAAAATCTCATCAAGTACTTATTTAAAGTCCCAGGGTAGCTAAACTATATTTGACCAGAATGGCCAAAGCTATTAAATCTAGAGAATTGGGTAAAATGAAAGTCTCTGAATCTTCTCTCCAAGCTCTCATCTAAGGTTCCTGTTCCTTAAGCACTCTCTTTGGTTGCTCTCTTCACTTCCTACCTGACCTCCCAGATCATGGTGACATCCCGTGTGTTGTTATGGCTTGAAGTTGGATCTACAACTCATATGGACTAATGGTGAAAACAGGTTTATTTCATTTAGACGGATCTAATTAAAATCAGTGTTCTCAGTCTTTCTTGTTCTGCATTTTGGATTTGCTTTTTTGTATAGTTAATCTACTTCTACATTTTCATGATGGGTTTTGAAGATCAGTTTGGAATTCAGACAGTGTTTTTAATTAAGAAAATGAGGGCCATTTAGCTCTCAGAACAAGCTTCAGAGTCTGCTTACATATATATACTCACTTAGCACAAATTCACGTCTTCATTAAGTGAGAAAAGTGTTAGAAAATATCTTGTATATATCTTGTTGAGTGGTAAAAGTGTATTTCAAAAAATCTGAAGAGACATTTTCTAGCTAAAAGATTTAATTAGAAATAAGATGTATTAACATCTTATTCAAATAAGACTGGTTTTCATTGGTTCTGGGTTAAGTATGGTAGCATACATCATAAAAAAGAAAAAGAAAACAAGTTCAGCTCCAAAAGCCAAAAATAGCATAAGCAATTAATTATAATCAGAGGCAAGTAAGTATCATAGAAAAAGTAACACTGGAGCAGTATCTTGAAAGATGAATGTTTTCACAAGGCAAACGGTGTATGGGTAGAATCACAAGGGAATTCCAGGCAGATGAAATAGCATGAGCAAATGCCAAGGGATAGCCAAAGTTATTAAAGGTTCAGAGAATAGGAACTAGTGGAGTAGAGCTAGAACATATGCTACATGATAAGGAAGCAGGAGCAGAGTGAATGCCAGAAATCAAGCGTGGGCCAGGGCCAAATTATCACAGTCTGTAATGCCAAAAAAGGGGAACGTATCATTTATATTGTAGACATTAAGGAGGCCCTAAAAAGGTTTAGTCAATGGAATTCCAGGCTGAGAGTTATGTTTCAGAAAGATTACTCTGGCAGAAATGTAGAGGGTGGGTTGGGGATGGAAAACAATGGAGACCCAAAGACGAATTAGGAAGACCGCAGAAGCAGCTAGGAATCAGAAGTAGGGAAGGAGTGTGGGAAAAAGTCAGGAACAAAAAAGATTCTCACAAATAGAAGCAAGGCTGAGAGAATAACTTTATACTGGGAAGAAGAGAAAAGAATCAAGCAGCTCTAACTCCTAGGTTACTAGCTTGATTTCCTTAGTGAGTAGCACGATGTCTTTAACCAGCAAAATGAATGTAAACAGAAAGAAGTATGAGGTCAGGTTTACAAGGATCATGAATTCAGGTTGGGGAACTCTGTGCGACATCCAGCTGGATATAGAGGTCTAGAGATATGACTAGAGATACAGCACTTAGGTGTCAAGGATGGGAAGGTAAGACCATCCACAGAAAAATTACAGGGAGAGAAGAGAAGTGGGTTTAAAAACTTTAAAGGCCATAAATATTTAGAGAAGGATTAAAGAAGGAAAATCAGAGAGAGACTGAAACAAAACTAGCAGAGTGCAAGAAAACCTGAATAGAGCATATCATATCCATAGTCTATCTTCATCGAAATTCAGAACAAAAGGGATGTCTGATCAAACCCCACCTTACCAAATCCTCAACCGGCTGTCTATTGGCATACTATATTCACAAACTGCATATATCCACACAGTACCAAGAAAACTCCAAGAATATCAATACACTTAAGTTTTAGCTAACACCTTAACAATACCATGGAAAGATCAACCTACCTACTGAGTTGTGCTGAACCTGCAGGAGCTGAAAGAATTGCTTTTGACCCTGGTTTAGGAATGAGGTAGAGGCATACTAAGTGCCTTGTCTCCACACCCTTGTCATTTGGCCACCAATAATGAGAGAAGGCATAAGAAGTAGAACCCACACAAGGAGCCCTTTTCCCATGGCTTCAGGTCCCTTCTCTCTGTTCTAGTAGGACCCATTACGGTCAAAATTGAACTGTAATCGACTTTACCCTAAAACTGTCTATAAACTTATTTTAGGATATACTTGCATTCTTTTTGTTATATTCAGCTAAATTGGTCAACATAACTAACCAGAAAGAGATTATAAAACATCCATCAGAAAAGAGCAACAACACTGCAAGAAAACATAAAATGTCTCACGCTTGCCACCTCCTTATAGCATGTGCCAATTTAAAGCCCTTTCTGCTTTCAAAGTAAATCCCATTACGTGTGTGTGTGTGTGTGTGTGTGTGTGTGTGTGTGTGTGTGTTTCTGAAAATTTTTATTTCTTCGTTTGGAACATATTCCTTTGTCTTCTAATTTTGTTTGACTTTCTGTGTTTGTTTATATGAATTAAACAGCTCTCTCTCTCTCTGGAGCTTGAAGGAGGGGCCTTGTGTAGAACTGACTTCTGAGCAGATAGCATGTGCCTGGTGGTTTCGTAAGGATGGCTTGGAGCCAAAGGGGATCTGTGACAAGGGCTTCAGTAGTGCTGGCTGATGTGGACTCTCAGAGGACACAGGCCTCTGAGAGTGCACCAGGGAGCCCAGTGACTGAGACTGCAGCAGGCACTGGCTGAGCTGGCCAGGGGCCACACTTTGGAGACCATGCAGGCTGACCAGAGTGCTCGGACCAAGCTCCCACATTATCTGGGTGGAGGGGGAACCTAAACACTGGCACTCACCAGCACCTCTGATCCTGGATAGTTCCCACAGATCCAAGAGAGTTCCCATAGTTCCCCACCCATTTGGCAGACACCTTACTATTAGTAAGTGGATTTTTTAAAAATATGTTTTTATTGATTTCAGAGAGGAAGGGAGAGTGAGAGAAAAAAAACACCAATGATGAGAGTCATTGATCTGCCACCTACTGCATGCCCCCTACTGGGGATCGAGCTTGCAACCCGGGCATGTGCTCTGACATGGGGATTGGACTATGAATGCATGGTTCATAGGTTGATGCTCAACAACTGAGCCACATGGGTCAGTCTAAATTGATTTTTTTCCTATACAGTCTAGGTGCCTTTTGAATAGTTATTTTACTGCTGTGCCCCAGAGCAGGTAAGTCTGTCAACTTGGGCCAGTCATTGATATCCCTACTTAGGTCACTCCGTCTGGGTAGGGTTCCCACAGTTACCATGTCCTCATCTTCTACCTTTCTCTGTGTAATTCCTCTTGTTTGTTGTGCAAAAGTTCTTCAATCAGCCCTCAACTGTTTTTCAGGGAGAACTGCAGGTGAATATTCAGTGTGTCCACAGGGGGAGGAAAGTTTGGGGTCTCCCTACACTCTCATGTTGAACTCCTCTCTTTCCTGTAATTAATGTTTTTAACTTCCAAATATATGATTTCTAACTATTACGTATTTTTAACGTATTCTTTAACTGCAGTGTGTTCAGAGAAATTCTCCTGCATGATATCGGCTTTTTGAAATGTGTTTAGGTTTTCTTCAAGATATAGCACATAGTAAAATTTTAAAATGGTGTATTGTAAGCTTGAAAACCAAGTATATATTCCATATTTCTTCTCTGAAGGGATGTGTGTATGTGCATATGAGTTCAACCTTATTATTTGCAGTTTTGAGTTTTCTAAATATTTACTAATTTTCTATCATCTGGATCTATCAGTTTTAGATAGATACATGTGAAAACCTCCCACTGTAAGACATTTTTTTCAATTAGTGCTTGTAAATATGTCAGTTAATACTCTATTTTTGAATTGCTTTCCAGTGTATAAAAGTACATACCACTTACATCTTCATAGCTTCATTCTGTTATTACAATTTCATGTTCTTTCTTACCCATTAATGCTTTAGGCCTTAAATATTATCAAAAATGCCCCAGCCTCTCACATGTAGCCTCAATTCTCAATTTTTTTAAAAAAATATGTTTTTATTGATTTCAGAGACAGAGGAAGGGAGAGAGAGAGAGAGAGAAACATCAGTGATGAGTCATTAATCCGATGCCTCCTGCATGCCCCCTGCTTGGAATTGAGACCCGCACCCCGGGCATGTGCCCTGACAGGGAATCGAACCGCGATCTCCTGGTTAATAGGTCGATGCTCAACCGCTGAGCCACACTGGCCAGGTTCAATTCTAAATTTTTGGTTTTAACTTATTTAACCACATTTGGATCCTAATATAATAAATTATTTAATTTGTATGTTTTAATGTTAGAGAAACAGAATCATACTCTTTTGTAACTTCCTTCTGTCATTCAGGGTTATGATTCGGAAACCAATCCACTTGGTTCCTTCTCTTAGTGCATTCACTTCACTGTTATATAATGATCCATTATACAAGTGTACAACAATTTATTTGCCACAACAGATAAAAATTTTTATTGTTTTCAGAATGTGGGCATTAACAAAGAGTTCAGTTAGAAAAAATTTTATAAGCATCTTTTGATATGGATATATTAGTATTTCTCTCAGGGGTTGGCAAAATATTTCTGTAAATGTCCAGGTCATAAATATTTTAGGTTTTGTGGGCCACATATGATCTCAACCACATCTTCTTTTTTTCTATACCTCTTTAAAAATATACGAATTCTTAGTTTGTGGGTCCTTACCAAGACAGAATGCAGGATGCATTTGTCGATGGCCCATAGTTTACCAGCCCCTGAACAGCAAACATTCACTAATAAAATAGCTGTCAAACTTTTATATTTTTGCCAACATGCGGAATGTGAAACTGTATCTCATTGTCATTTTAATTTAATGAAACTGAACATCATTTCAAATGTTTATTGGCCACTTGGGTTTCCTCTTCTGTGCAATGACTATGTATTTATGACTTCTGTTCATTTTTCAGCTGGATTACTTTTTCTTATGTCCTGCATATTAGTCCCTCCTGAGTTATATGTGGTGCATATACCTTCTCGGTTTTTAGGTTGTTTGCTGAACAGAAACTCTTAAACTTAACTTAAATTATCTACCTCTTCTTTATTGGGTGTAGTTCTTGTTCCTTATATTATATTCTAAAGGTTTTTATAATATTAGCCTGAAGTCTTTAATATACCTGGAATCTGTTTTTATATACAATGTGAGGTGGGAGTGCAATCTCACATCTTTCTATTGGAAAGTCCCTTTTCCCCCTTGAACTGGAACACTGATTCTATTGTGCATTAGGTTCTCAAGAAATTAATGGTGCAATAGCCAACAGCCCTCAAATCTCAGTGGCTTACACAGTTTATTTCTTGCTCACAATACATATTGACAGCATGTTAGCACTGGGTTTCATCTACATTCCTTTTTAAATGTTTTTTATTTATTTCAGAGAATAAAAACCACAAGGATTAATAAAATGCTAGGCAGCGGTGGAGACAAATTGGAATGTCGGCAGCATGGCGGTTTGCTTGTGTCCACTAGTCACCACTGCCTCTCTAAGGAACAGGAGAGCTCTTTAAGTTAGGAGAGGAGGAACAAAATCCGTGTTTTGATGGGCCCTAGAAGAACATCCCTAAACTGCCCACCTCACCCATAACACGCCCCCTCCCCCCCCCCCCCCCCGGGAACTTACTAGATTGCTAAGTGGCCAACAACAACAGAAAAGATAAAGTATCAATACTCATTCTATCCAAGACTTCCAGAGGAATGAGGGCTTTATCAGCCAGAGGCTGGTAAGTGACAGGGTCATCAGAGAAGTGGCAGGCTTATGGGAAGAAAATATCTATGACTTGATTTCTAAGGAGTGATTGGTCAACTGTTTGGATTTGAACACTAACTAGCACATACAAGTGCCACCAAAAAAGGAATCTGTATTCCTAAATGTATCACACTGCCCACAACAGCCACATAACAACTGCACACCCATGAGGAGCTAAGGAACTGCAGAGAAGACCTTGGGAAGATCATATCATGGGTGAAAAAGGATTAATCCCAAGCAGACATCATAAGCTGATAGGCCCTTCTCATTACAGCCCCTCATGCACACTCTCTTTTTTCCCTCCAAAAAATGTAGTAGGTTTCTTTTATTTTTTTTAAATATGTGTTTATTGATTTCACAGAGAGGAAAGGAGAGGGAGAGGGAGAGGGAGAGAGAGATAGAAACATCAGCGATGAGATAGTCATTGATCCGCTGCCTCCTGCATGCCCCCGACTGGGGGTGGAGCCCACAACCCAAAAGCACTCTTTCATCCTCTTTTACAGCGGCTTTGTGTATATACCGTAATTTATGTACCCAGTCCCTTATTGAAGGATATGATTTTTTTTTTTCATTTTTCACTATTATTACAAATAACATTGCAAAAGGTTATTAACTGCATGATTGAATGAAGAAACTTTGTACAGCTTAGCCGGCATGGCTCAGGGGTTGAGCATCAACCTATGACCCAGGAGATCATGGTTCGATTCCCGGTCAGGGCACAGGCCCGGGTTCTGGGCTCTATCCCCAGTAGGGGGTGTGCAGGAGGCAGCCAATCAATGACTCTCTCATAACTGATGTTTCTATCTCTCTCTCCCTCTCCCTTCCTCTCTCAGAAATCAATAAAATATATATACATACTAACTACCTAAAAGGCTTGTTGTGTATGGAAAGTACTGAGCAAATATTATGAGCTCAATAACCATTTCATTTTATTACATTTCACTAGACAGTGAAATTCTTTTAAGAAGGCAGGAACTATAAATTTATTCCTGTATTCCCACATCTTAGCCAAGTACTTGGTACATAATGTAATCAATTAATTACTAATTAATAATGTGATTAATTAATTGACTAAACATATGAATAAATGAAAAAGTGGATAGACTAAAAGACATGAAGTCCTCCCACAGGTAGTATTGTTGGTATATCACCCATCACCGTGATGAACTAGAATAAGGGAGGTGAATATTTAGGTAGAGTCAATCGATGTGTGTCTCTCTCACATGGGTGTTTCTCTCTCTCTCCTTCTTCCACTCTCTGAAAAGCAATGGAAAAAATATCCTCAGGTGAGGATTAAAAAATAATAATAAAAGAAATAAAATTGTCTAAACTTCAGAGAAGGCATTTATCATATCCCCTTCAATTATTTTTCTTCTGTGAAATACTAATTTGTGTACCATATGTGCTACTCAAGTATACTTTAAGGGGAATGATCTACTCACCTCCAAATCTTAAGTATATACAAGATCTAAGTAAGAAATTCATCCACTGCCTTAGGCTTTCTCTCCTCTGAAATACTACTGCATTTCGGGCCCACATATATGTTTTCTTTAGGCATCTTCCCAACTGCATCTTAAGTTTCTTTAGTCAGGAAAACATGATAAATGATTCATAGTGGCTTTACCAAGACAGTCATGACTTCATGTAATTTTGTTCTTTTTAAGACAAGTGGTATATAGATAGATGATAGACAGATAAATATAGATGCATATATAGTGAAACGCTTTTGTTTCTACGTTTGTAAAACTTTTAATATAATTACATTCTCAAATTTTGGAAGAAAAAATGCCTTTGTCAGATTTCATGTTAAGTCACTATTTTTAATTTTTAAAATACAGTTTTTATAAGGATCATCATACTTAACTGTTACCCCGTCAATGTCTCCCCTCTCCTTCATAAAACCCTGATAATTTACTTAAACAATTCTATTGTATTATGTGTCTTTTCACATTAGCAGCCCCAAATTAATTTTAGTAGCAGGTGGGTATAATTACTATATGATACTAAATAGCTAGAAAGACATAAGATGGAAATAGATGATGATGACAGATAGATATAGATGATAGATGATAGATAGATGATAGATGATATTGATAGATAGATAGATATAGATAGATGATAGATAGATAGATGATAGATAGATAGATAGATAGATAGATAGATAGATAGATAGATATAGATAGATAGATGATAGATAGATAGATGATATAGATGATAGATATAGATAGATAGATGATAGATAGATAGATAGATAGATAGATAGATAGATAGATAGATAGATAGATAGATGATAGATAGATAGATGATAGATAGATAGATAGAGATAGATAGATAGATGATGATAGATAGATAGATAGATGATAGATAGATAGATGATAGATAGATAGATAGATAGATAGATAGATAGATGATAGATAGATAGATAGATAGATAGATAGATAGATAGATAGATAGATAGATAGATATAGATAGATAGATGATAGATAGATGATAGATAGATAGATAGATAGATAGATAGATAGATAGATAGATAGATAGATAGATAGATGATAGATGATAGATAGATAGATAGATAGATAGATAGATAGATAGATAGATGATAGATAGATAGATAGATAGATAGATAGATAGATAGATAGATGATAGATAGATAGATAGATAGATAGATAGATAGATAGAGAGAGATGATAGATAGATGATAGATAGATAGATAGATAGATAGATAGATAGATAGATAGATAGATGATAGATAGATAGATAGATAGATAGATAGATAGATAGATAGATAGATGATAGATAGATAGATGATAGATAGATAGATAGATGATGATAGATAGATAGATAGATAGATAGATAGATAGATAGATAGATGATAGATAGATAGATAGATAGATAGATAGATAGATAGATAGATAGATAGATAGATAGATAGATAATAGATAGATGATAGGTAATTTTTATGCCTAACAGATGTGGAGGGAGATGGTTGAAAAATTAGAATTTAAAAAGGTAATTGTATATCATTCTCCTTTGTATAGAGCTAAATTTAAAATGTCAAGTATAGGGAGATCCAAAATGACAACAGTATAGGTGGAAGGTACACTCACCTCTCCCCAAGACAAAAGTGGAATTAGGACTAAATTATAGAACAATCATCCAGAGTAACCAAATTAAAACAAACTGAATAGAAGTCTTAGAACCAAGGATTTACAGAAGAAACCGAAACGAGACTGGTAGGAAGGGCAGAAATGCAAAGACGGCTGGCCCCGTTCCCAAAGGTGAGGGCTGAGGTTCCAGAAAGCAGTCTGAAGAGGGAAATTCATAGCATTACAGGCCTATCTCAAGAGGCAAGAACAATCTCACAGAAGTAAAAATTATCTTAGAACATAATTCATGTCATTTCCTGATTTAAATTCTTCAGTAGCTTCCCATTGGAATTAGAGTAAAAGCCAAGCTCTTTACTAAGGCTTAGAATTCTCTGCAGCATATCATCCCTACCAACTTTCCAACCTCATCTCTTGACCCTTTCCCCTTGCTCACTCTATTCCAGGCACTTTCATGACACTTTCTGTAGCATTTACCTCCATATTTATAAATAAAAATGATTATACTGCTATTAATTGTTTATTCACTTTTAGATGTTATCTGTCAACTTCCTTTTATAAAAGATAAGGGAACCGTTCTCTTATATTATTTTCATTTCTTATAAAGCACCAAGCATGTTCCTGCCTTTATAGGTTCTACTTCCTCTCCCCACTAATACCACATAGAAAGCTCCTAAATTTTTAGGTCTAAGTTTAAATGTCACCTCCTTCAAGAGATCTTCTCTAATGGCCTGATCTAAAAGAGATGTGCTTTCTATTTTATATCTTAGCTTCTTGTGTGTCACCTCCATTGCGTTCAATATAATTTGTAAATCTCATTTTACTTTTTTTTAGTTTCCTTGACTTGAATGTACACTTAAGGAAGAAAAGATCATGCAGTTCTCGTTTTGCATCACATCTCTAGCATTGTGCTTGCCACACATTGCAAATGGTCAAATATTTTTCAATAAGTGAATAATTGAAAGCAATGCACCAAAATTTCAAAACTCTGATTTTTGACATCTCCCATTGCAAATGAAAAATAAATTTAAAAATTTATAAATCTAAATAGGATTTTTATTTATGAAAAGGCCACAGGCATACTAATTTTCATAACACTCATGCTAATTCTGATTTAACCTTTATTAATTTTAGTGTATTTTATAATGTTCATAAAAAGAAAAACTAAGATAATCCTCAACATAATTAAACAAAACTGGACACAGGGAATAAAGAAAGACCAGGGAGAAATAAATATAGTTGACTATTGAACAATACTGGGATTAGAGGCACCAATACCCCATGCAGTTTAAATTCAAAGTATAACTTCTGACTTCCCCAAAACTTAAAGTGTCCATCAGTATTCATGGAAGATTGGTTCCCAGAACCCTGCGGATACCAAAATCCATGCATGAGTATATAAAATGCAGAGATCAATGCATAGTCAACCCTCCCCATCTGCAGCCTCTCAACCATGAGTCGAAAATAAGTATTTATTGAAAAACATCAGCATATAAGTGGACCCGTGCAGTTCAAACCTTGTTGTTCACAGCTCAACTGCAATTTAAATGATCCAAAAGAAAACTTTTACTTTGCATGTAAGGGAAATTCTTCAAAAAATTGAAGGTATAGTCTAAAATAAATAAATTCCTTAAGAAATAGATTTGCTTTTAGCTATAAACAACTGTAATTTTCCTAAATAATGTAAAAAAGTAATTTTCCTTGAAAAGAACAAGCTCATTTTATACCAGAAAATAAGTTTATGATGGGTTCTTAATGTCAATAACAAAAAGTATAAGAGCACCATCAACATGAGCAAGAGGCATTTGCAAACATGGACTAATAGAAGACTAAAATGTCCTATAAATGAAATTTCTAACAAATGGTCCACTGCTTATAGCAACAACTTCAAAAGAGTGCTCACTTTCTGAAAAAATAGCACACAAGTTTGACACTGTATTGTTTTCTCTTTCTGAGTCATATTCTGGAGGTCAGACAACACTCCAAAGCAGACCTTTTAAGTAAATACCTCCCACAGATTTCAAAGTCACCTACAAACAAAGAGAAGTCCCATGCAGCACAGGAAAAAAGTTCATGCAAAAGGCGCAAAATATAAACCTGTATCTATTGACTATCTGAAGAAATGTGGCATTCACTAGTTTCTGTATTTTTATCTTGCTTTTTAAATATTGTATTTTTAATTGAATTAGTATATTAACATCATTGAAAAATCCCATAGTTCTATTAGGCTTATAAAAGAAAACAGTGGTCCCCTGCTCCCCTCTACATCCCAGATTCCTACAGGGAATCATCAGCGTGGGGTAAACTGTGTTCGGGAGGTTGATAAGGACTCAGACTTGGCACCTGCTTGGAATGTGGAGAGGGCTCAACACAGGAACAATGGCATTGGCCAGCACTTCTGTCTGGGAGAACACTGCCCCTCTAGCCTTTACCTTGATGCCAGAAAATTCAGTTTCTTCCCTTATGTCCCTGGCACTTTTCAAGGGGCTACACCAGCAATGGAACTTAGGACAAGTTAAGAACATCAGTAAGTCCATGCATGGACCCTTTAAGAGAAAGGCCTGGGACTCCAGAAGACCTCAGTCTCACTCAGCCAAAATTACCACTGGTTTTCACAGCTAGCTAGAAGTTATGGTGACTTCTCTAAGCAGCACTGAAGCCCTGGGCTGGGGAGCCTGGTGTAGGGCTAGGACCCCTCGCTCCTCAGTGTGAACTCCCACAGCCATGCTATCCCTCTAGATTCTTAACTGTCACATATGGGTGTGGGGCCTGCAATTCCCTGTCTCATCCCTCCTACCAATCTCAACATGGCTTCTTTTTTATATTCTTAGTTATAGGATTTGTTCAGCTAGCCTTAAAGTGGTTCTCTATGGTGGTTGTTCTATAGTTTAGTTGTAATTTTAATGTGGTTGTGTGAGGAGGCAAGCACAGCATTTACCTACTCTGCCATCTTGACTGGAAGTCCCTGCATTTTCAGATTATATATGTAATTTTCCTGCTGTGGAGGACAAGGACTCATTATTCTGACACTCTCTCTCTCTCTCTCTCCCCCCCCTTTTCCCCCATTTTCACCATATATTTATAAACTTAATTTAGGTTAAATCAGTATTCAATGTTTGAATCTACATAACTATATTCAGGGTGTTAATTTTCACTTTTACCTGAAATTATACATGACTTCTGTTTCTTTTATATACTCAATCATCAATATAACTCACTGGTTTAGTGCTGAGTTCTCTATCAGAGACATGGAAATCCTTTCAGCAGTGTCAAAGTCACCATGTAGTCCTGCAGTCTCTTTCTTTCTGACATTCTTTCCAGAGCTGTCCTGCTCCATTCTGAATTGTAACTGTCTAGTCCTGCTATGACATACTGATTCTGAAGCCTGCCTTCATACCATCTTGTGAATTCACGTTTCCTCTCTCACCTGCTGAATCACTTTTTCTGGATCTCCTGTGCTTTTCTAACTTGGTTTCACAACTAATTTTGGTGGAGCCAAATCATCTAGAACTTCCTGAGAAGGGACACATAAGAGGTAAAATTTTTGACACATCAAATATATGGAAACATATTTATTCTATGCACACATTTAACAATCTGAGTGTAGACCTTTAGGTTGTAAATCAATACAAAATTAGAGTGTTGAAGGCATATTTACATTGACTTTTAGTGGTGTTGTTATTGAAAAATCCATTGCCATATGGTTCTCAGCCCTCTGTACAAATCCTGCTTTTCCTTGCTGGGAGCTATATGTCCAGTGTCTTAAAACTTCATGATAATGTACCTGCAAGAGGACCTATTTTCATCAATTGTTTGGGACACTTAGTGAGCCCTTTCAATCTATAAAGTTATATCCTTCAGTTCTAGAAATATTCTTATATCATTTCTTCAATTGTATCACTTCTTTTGACTGCTGTTTCTGGAATTTTACTTTTCAGATGTTAGACCACCTAGATTGATGCTCTAATTTTCTTAGTGATCTTCTTTTTCCATATTTTTTACTTTGTAATCTAGTTTCCAGGAGATTTATTAAATTTTATTTTCTAACCCTTTTAAAAATATTTTATGCCATGCTATATTTCATGTATAAGGGTTATCTTTCTTAAAATCTGCTTATTCCACATTTATAAAACCCATTTCTTATTTCATGAGTGCAATACAGTAATTACTGCTTTTCTAGTAAAACCACAAGTTTCCAAAGAGAGAAATCAGATGATACCTACTTTCTTACTCCTATTAGAAACTAATATTTACTGAGAATTTATTATGTGCCACAAACTCTTGCAAGCACTTCCCATATATTAATTTATTAAATCATTACAATAATTATATGAGGTGCCTTTATTATATTCATTTTAGATGTGAGAAAACTGAGCCAAAGGGAGTTTAAGTAACATGTCCTGGTCACACAACTAGCTAAGTAAGTGAATTCCCTTTTCCTTAACTCAAAGGTCTATATTGTTATGCCTTTTAATCACTATGCTATACTGTTACTCAATAGTTTTTAAAAATTGTATGGGAAAACTAACATTTGAGTTTTATTTTTCCATCTGCTCCATGCATTACCCTATTTCTTCTTAATTCATTCCCTCTGCTTTGGTTTTTACTTTTCATGTTAGGACTTTCCCTCAAATATTAACCTTTGATTACTTAAGAATAAATATGAGTAAAACTTGATTGCTAGCTTTGTATTCTTGAGCAAAGCATATCAAATGGTGTATTCTACCATATGCTTGTCAAATAAAGACAAAGCCGTTTTATTGGTGTCTCCAAATTGTCACTATCTAGAGACCTTTGTTCTTTGGTTGGACAATTTCTCTAGAGAGGATCTTCCTAATTCCTGCCTGGGGGGTTTAAATGGGACTGCTAGTTTTCTCAGTTAAATTAAGGAAGGGTCTGGGGATCGATTTCATTGTTTAGTAAGTAGATTCCCCCTAATTTTTCTGTTTTCAGTATGGCACCACTCCACTCCACTATTTTGGGGATTCTCAAGTCTACGGCCCTGAAGTTAAAATTGCTTAGAGAATATATCTCTAGTTTTCTGCCCAAATCGATTATCAGTGTGGAGGAAAGTGCATGGTATGGATGAAGTTGATGTATTTCTTAAACAGACCTTCAAGATAATCCCGTTTACATTCGCCTTACAGAGAGAGCTATCAGGTGCCTTAGTCTCGGTCTCTTTGTGTTAATTTCTTTCTTTCTTTATTTTTGTGTGTCTCAAGTTAGTGTACAGGTGAGCCTGGCTTGGCTGCCTCCACACCTCAAGCCACTCCCAGGGGTACCAGAAGCCTTCACACATCTCAAGTTGGGGACAAAAAGGGAGCCATGATGGCTGGCTGTGTTAACTTTTTATCCATTCTGCTCGTTTCCTTTTTTCCTGTGGATTTATGTCTTTTTATTCTCTTAGTGGACTTCAGGAGGGACCAGAGATTAATGCATGTTCACTCTGCCACATTTAACTGAAAGTTGGCATTGATTTTCTTGACAGGCCAAAAATAAACTGGAGACAAAGGAATTTCATGCCCTGTTACCATTCTTAAGTGAATTTGTCTAATGACTGAGCTCAGCTGGTTCTAATGATGGTAAAGCTGTAGTTAAAAATCTTTGTAAGGATCAGTAATGCCTACCTTGTTCTTTGGTTACAGCCAATCCTTAAGCTTCATCCCCAGGAGAGCTCACAAATGAGTTCTAGGGTCTATAGCAGAACCAGGTGAAGGGCTATGTAAGTACTTTTTATTTCCATCCTGCGTACTAGGAAAAGTTACTCACAAATACTCTATGGAAAATAGTTGTGACGACAATTACTAAGGACTTAGCATGCCCTTAAACAACAGCCTGAGATTCCTCTTGTATTATCACCATTCTCTAGAGCCCCATTTCCCTGAACATGTGCAGTCCTACAACCAGCCTGAGAATACACCCAAATCTGCCAAGTAGTTTACAGTTCCTCTTTTTAGAGTGTTTCAGGAGTTGTGGCTAAATGCTGAGAAATGGCAGCAACACAGAAACGAAGGTAGTGTTAGTGAGCTTAGAGACAGTACTCCCTGCCTTTAATTGTCCTGCAGAGTAAGAAGGGTTATGTAGAAACAATACAGAACCGGGCTTGAAGTGACCTGGGACCCATTAAAGCTTTGACTTAACACTGGAGATATAGCCTATCTGCTATTCTCACTAGTGTTTCCAGTTGCTTTATCCAGAAATAGGAAGCATAGAGTCATCTAACTGGTGTCGACACTGCTACAAGTGTTGCTGCTCTGCCCTTTCGAACTCCACACCATCATCAGAGCTTTGTGTCTGCATTTGCATTCACTGTTTAAATAACTTTCACATAATTAAAAAGCACAAATGTTTAACTCTTTTGAGCTGAGTACACCTCAGCAGTGCTTCTCTTCAAATCAGTTATTATTTAATTAAAACACAATAAATGTCTCATCATATCTAATTAAAATGCTTTCTGAAAGTAGATAATTTAGATTGCAATTATCTCTGTAATAATAGTTTGACAATAATCTGCATTAGTATGAAGACCCTACAAACTCAAGTAGAATACATAAATGAGGTTTTAAATTCTCTTGCCCAGCCGGGTGTGACTCAGCGGTTGAGCGTCGACCTAGGATCCAGGTGATTGGGGTTCAATTCCCTGTCAGGGCACATGCCTGGGTTATGGGCTCCATCCCCAGTCTGGGGTGTGCAGGAGGCAGCCGATCAATGACTCTCTCATCATTGATGTTTCTATCTCTTTCTCTCCCTCTCCTTTACTCTCTCTGAAATCAATAAAGATATATTTAAAATAAATAGCCCGGCTGGGCGTGGCTCAGTGGTTGAGCGTCGGCCTAGGATCCAGGCGATCAAGGTTCGATTCCGGTCAGGGCACATGCCTGGTTGCGGGCTCGATCAATGACTCTCTCATCATCGATGTTTCTGTCTCTCTCTCTCTCCTTTCCTCTCTCTGAAATCAATAAAGATATATTTAAAAAATAAATTAAATAAATAAATAAATCGTCTTTACAAATATCTTTAGAATTTTGCTTTGATTGCCACTAGCCCTTCAATAAAACAGCTGTAAGAAGTCATTTTTTATCTCCAAAGCCCAAATTCAATAGTTCTGCCTTGGTCATTATGGTGACATTGCTGACCATTTTCATTCATGAATCTCTATCTTCCTTTGTCTTCCCATGATTCTCCACTCTTCTTGTTTTACTCCCACCAACCAGTCTGACCACAACTACACCCACACTCTCACCAGGGGGATCCTTTCTCCACACACCACTGGTATGTAAATTTCTCTAGCCTTGTCCTTTTTTCCTTCATAGCTTAAGTTCAAGACCATGTTATCTCATATCTAGGCTATTGCATTAGACTCCTATCTGGTTTCCTGCCATCATGTCCTCTCTACATGTTATCACAATTATATTACTAACTATAAAACTGCTCACATCACACCTTTACTCAGAAACCCTGAACAGATTTTCCAACACTTATTATATCCATGTTTCTCTGTATTCTATATAACGAGCCCAGTACACACTCTCAGTTTTATCTAATATTGATCTTCTCGGTCAACCCTAGCCACCCAACCCAAGGAGCTGTTCCCCAAACATATTACTCAGTGTCTTTAAAAAAAAAAAAAAAAGTCTCTATTGATTTCAGAGAGAGGAAGGGAGAGGGAGAGAGAAAGAGAGAAAAATCGATGATAAGAGAGTCATTGATTGGCCGCCTACTGCACAGCCCCCACTGGGGATCGAGCCCATAACCCAGGCACGTGCCCTGACTGGGAATGGAACCTCGATCTCCTGGGTCCTAGGTTGATGCTTAACCGCTGAGCCAGGCCAGCCGGGCTACCACACACCATCTTACTGATGTTTTTGCTTATCCTGTCTCTTCTAATCCATAATGCCCTACTGTTATCCTTTACTCATATATTTCTATCCTTTAGAGATTTTACTCAAAATCAGCATGATTTAAGAGCATCTCCTTATCCGATATATGATTTGCAAATATTTCCTCTCTTTCAGGAGGTTCTATTTTCACAAAGGGGACAGTGGAGGAAGTTTCACACAATTTTTTCATTTCATAAAGTCCAATTTATCTTTTTTATTTTTTTGGTCACCCTGCTTTCAGTGTTGTATATAAGAAGGCTTTGACAAATTGAAGATTACAAAAAGTTACACATAATCAAACTGTAAAAGTCAAAGAAAAAGAGATAATCTTGAAAGTAGCAAGAGAAAAACATTAGATTCAGTAATTCTTCAGCAGAAATCTTGCAGGCCAGAAGTAAATGGATTAATATATTCAAAGTGCTGAATGTAAATAAAAAATTACTTACCAAGAATACTATATCTAGCAAAACTGTCCAAAAAACAAAGGGAGAATACACTTTCTCAAGTAAACAAATGCTGAGCAAGTTAATTACCACTAGACTTAACTTATAAGAAATGCTAAAAGTTGAAATGAAAAGATACTGTACAGCTACATGAAAGCATATGAAAATGCGAAGCTCAATGGTAAAGGTAACTATATAGACAAGCACAGTATACTGTAATGCTGTAATAGTGAAGCATAAAGCATTTTTAATTTTGCTATAGAAATTAAAAGAAAAAAGCATAATAGCTATAATTATAAAGTGTTAATGGATACAGAAAATATAAGATATAATTTGTAACATTATAACAAAGTGGAATATAGATGTGAAAAGGGTGAATTTTTTGGTATAACTCATTAATTTGTTATCAGCTTAAAATAAATTATTATAACTCTAAGTAGCTTTATATAAGCCCATGGTAGCCACAAAGAAAACAGCTATAGAAGATACACAAAGAAAATGAGGAAGGAATCAAAGCATATTAATACAAAAATCAAAACATAAACAAAAACAGCAAGTGTAAATGAGATAAAATAGCTACAAGACAGACAGAAAACAATAAAATGCATTAGCAACTCCTTCTCTATCTGGAATCAGTTTAAATATAAATGGATTAAACTCCCCAACCTAAAGACATAGAGTGGCTGAATAAATATTGAAAAAAACAAGAGCCCTAGCTGATTTGGCTCAGTGGTTACAGCATCAGCCATGGACTGAAGTGCCCTGGGTTCAATTCCAGTCAAGGGTATGTAACCTCGGTTGCAGCCTCAATCCCACATCCCGGTCGGGGCGCCTTCGGGAGGGAACCAATCCTTGTATCTCTCTCACATCAATGTTTCTCTCTCTCCCTTCCACCCTGTCTGAAAAGCAATGGAATAAATATCCTCAAGTGAGGAAGAAGGAAGGAAGGAAGGAAGGAAGGAAGGAAGGAAGGAAGGAAGGAAGGAAGGAAGGAAGGAAGGAAGGAAGGAAGGAAGGAGGGAGGGAGGGAGGGAGGGAGGGAGGGAGGGAGGGAGGGAGGGAGGGAGGGAGGGAGGGAGGGAGGGAGGGGATGCAACTATATGCTATCAACAAGAGACTCATTTCAGATGTGAAGATACACAGAGGCTAAAAGTAAAATTATGCAAAAATATAGTCTATACAAATAGTAACCAAATGAGAGCAGGGGTGACCGTACTTATATAAGAAAAAATAGACATTAAGTCTGAAATTGTCACAGAGACAAAGAAGGGCATTATATAATGATAAAGGGTTCATTCACCAGGAAGATAAAACAATTATAAATATATTTGCACCCAACAGCAGAACACCCAAATACAGAGTGGGGCAAAAATAGGTCTACAGTTGTTCATATGGAAAACAATACAATAAATAACAAATACTAATACAAGAATAAACTCTGTGTTTTGTGTGCTCAAAATTGTAAACGTACTTTTGCAACACCCAGTACATGAAGTAAGCATTGAAAGACTGAAGGGAGAAATAGATTAAAACAAAATAATAGTAGGAGACTTTAATACCTCACTTAGAATAATGGATAGAACAACCAGAAAGAAGATCAATAAGGAAAGAAAACTTGAAAAATACTATATATCAATTGAACCTAATAGACATAATAGATCATTTCATCTAACAGCAGCAGAATACAAATTCTCTCATATGCACATAGAACATCCTCAGGATAGATCAGGTGTGATAATAAAAAAATAGAAAAAGTTTAAAAGACTGGGCTGTTGTTTTGAAAAGATACACAAAATTGACAAACTGTTAGCTAGATTAAGAAAAAAAGAGAGAAGAAAAAAAGGAAAATAAGAAATGAAAGAGGAGACATTACAACATATGTCATAGGAGTAAGAGACTATTATGAACAATCATATACCAACAAATAGATTAACTTAGAAAAAATGGATAAATTGCAATAAATATAAAGTTACCAAGAGTGAGTCACAAAAAATAAAATATCTAAGCAGACCTATAACTACTAAAGATATTTAATCAGTAATCAAAAAACTTCATAGTAGCCTGGCAGGGCGTGGCTCAACGGTTAAGCATCGACCTAGGATCCAGGAGATCAAGGTTTGATCCCCTATCAGGGCACATGCCTGAGTTTCAGGCTCGATTCCCAGCAGGGGGTGTGCAGGGGGCAGCAATCAATGACTCTTTCATCATTGATGTTTCTCTCTCTCTCTCTCCCTCTCCCTTCCTCTCTCTGAAATCAATAAAAATAAAAATCTGTTCCCATGACTTTAAAAGACAAAACAAAACAAAACTCCATAGTATATGTATCACATCTTTTTTATCCAGCCATCTCTCAAAGGACACTTTGTTTCCATGTCTTTGCCGCTGTGAATAATGCTGCAGCTAACATAGGGGTGCATATATCATTGCAAACAAATGTTTTTAAATTTTCTGGATAGATATCCAGAAAAAAGGTTGCTGGGTCATATGGTAACTCTTCTCTTATTTTTTTGAGGAACCTCCATACTGTTTTCCACAGTGGCTGTACCAGTTTACATTTGCACCAGCAGTGAATGACAGTTCCTTTTCCCCCACAACCTCTCCAACACTTGTTATTACCTATATTGTTGATAACAGCCTTTCTAACAGGTGTAAGGTGGTATCTCGTAGTTTTGATTTGCACTTCCCTAAGAGCTAGTGAAGTTGAGTATATTTCATATATCTATTGGGCCTTTGGATGTCAACTTGGGAGAGGTGTCTGTTCAGGTCCTCTGTTCATTTTTTAATTGGATTGTTTGGTGTTGAGGTGTATGAGTTCTTTATATATTTTGGATAGTAACCCCTTGTCAGAGCTTTTGCTTGCAAACATCTTCTCCCATTTGGTTGGCTGCCTTTTTGTTTGGTTGTTGGTTTCTTTTGTTGTGCAGAAGCTTTTTAGTTTGATATAATCCCATTCATTATTTTTGTCTTACTTCCCTTGCCTTTGGGGTCAAGTTCATAAAATCTTCTCTAAAACCAGGGTCTATGAGTTTAGTACCTATGCTTTCTTCAATGTAATTTACAGTTTTAGGTCTTATATTTAGGTCTTGGATCTATTTTGAGTTATTTTTTTTTTATATGGGAACAAACAGTAGTCTAGTTTCATTCTTTCCAATTGTCCAAGCACTATTTATTGAAGAGGTTTTCTTTTTCCATTGTACAGTTTTGGCTCCTTTGTTGAACATTATTTGCCCATATACATGTGGATTTGTTTCTGGGCTCTCAATTCTGTTCCATCGGTTTGTATGTCTGTTTCAGCCATAAAAAAATGAAATACTGCCATTTGTTATAACATTTATAGATCTTGGGAATATCATGCTAAGTGAAATAAGTCAGAGGAAAAGTTAAGGACCATATGGTTTCACTCATATGTGGGATATAAAACTGAAAGCAATGAGTTAAAAAAGAAAAAAAAACAAACACAAAAACACATAAACACAGACAACAGTTTGGTGGTTACCAGAGGGAAGTGGAGTTGGGAGTCAAACATATGGGGACACCAAAAGGTTTGAGAGTCCAGAAATAAACCTTCATGTAGATGGTCAAATGATGTTCTACGAGGGTGCCAAGACTATATACATTAAGGAAAGAATTGTCACTTCAACAGAGTGAAAAAGGAACCTTAGGAATGGGAGAAAATATTTTGAAAACATATAGCAGATATGGTTTAATATCCAGAATATATAAGAACTCTTACAACTTAATAACAAAAAATTGAAATAAAATAACCCAATTTAAAATGGGCATGGACTTGAATAAACATTTACCTAGAGATACACAAATGGCCAACAGGCATATGAGAAAATTTCAACATCACTAATCATCAACCAAAACCACAGTGAGATATCACCTTATAGCAATTAGGATTAACTTTTTTTAAAAAAAAGGAAATAACAAGTGTTGGGAGGATGTGGAATAATTATAACCCTTGCACACTGTTACTGAGATTGTAAAATAGCACATCCTCTATGGCGAACAGTATGGAATTTCCTCAAAAAAATTAAAAAATGGAACTACCATATGACCCAGCAAGATCACCTCTTGCTATATATCCAAAGGAATTGAAATCAGGATCTTAAATAATATTTTTTCACAACCATGATCACTGCAGCATTATCCATAATAACCAATATGTGGAAACAATCTAAATGTCCATCAACAGATGAATGAATAAAGAAAATGTAGTATATAGTACATACAATATGTTATTCAGCCTTAAAAAAATAGGAAGATCCTGTCTAGTGCTACAACATGGATAAATCTTGAACACATCATGCTAAGTGAAAAAAGCCAAACACAAAATACAAATACTGCATGATTTCACTTATATGAGATATCTAAAGTAATTGAACGCACAGAAACAGGAAATAGGTTAGTAGTTGCCAGGGGCTAGGAACAGGGGGAAAAAGGGAGTTGTTGTTCAGTGGGTTTCAGTCATGCAAGGAAAAGAAGTTCTAAAGATCTGCTGTACAACAAGGTGCATATAGTTAACAATGCTGTAATGTACAATTCAAAATTGTTAAGAGAGTAAAAAAGGTTTTAATAATGTGAAAAATAAAATAAAAACTTTTTGATACCCACAGAAAAGAGTAAGAAACACTGCTGTCGATATTTAGTCTTGTAAAGCATTAAGTAAAATTTTTTCCCCTAAAAAGATCCATAAAATATTTTTTATTTTTTGAGAAATTCTTGGCTTCACTGCTTCAGAATCCCTTCTAATCCCATGTTTAAGTGTTGCAAAGCAATTGATTATGATAAACAAAGTTCAACCAATTTTTAAACATATGGGCTCTACCTGTTTGTTCTTAAGACAGGAGTCTAATTTTCTTGGCACTTGTTACTCTTTAGCTGACTTTTCAGGATAACTGCCAGAGCTGTGTGGGCATTTTGTAGGCTCTGATGAAACATAATTAGATAGCACTAGCTTTCCAAAATCCTTCGTTATTTCATTCACCACAGTGAGCACATTATACAATTGTTGCACCTTATAATACACTGCTCACTGTCTCTTATAAATGAACGAATTTTCAATCTAGGCACTCGTTAAAAATACACTATATATTCCAGAGAAGCTATATGCAAATGAAGTGTCACTAAATCTAAAGCATAATATTTATCAGCCAGTGCAATGAAATAAAGGTATTACAGGAATAATCTCTCCTATATTCCATGACTTAAAATGGTGATTATTTTTTATGTCCTTATATTCTTACAAAAGAAGTCAGACATGACACAGAAACATTAAGACGGAAAATATTTGATGGTCTCAATTCTGTCCCCAAGTCACATTTTACTGCCTATGTTTTCTTCGAAGACTTTTATGGTTTTGAGCCTAACATTTAAGCCTTTAAACCATTTTGAACTTATTACTGTGTAGGGTGTAACAAAATAGTCTAATTTTATTTTTTGCATGTATCCAATTTTCCCAGCACCATTTATTGAACAGACTTCCTCTACACCATTGTATGTTTGTGTCACCTTTGTCAAATATTAATGGACTATAAGGACATGGGTTTAGTTCTGGGCTCTCTATTCTCTTTTATTTATCTAAATACCTGTTTTTGATCCGGCTGGCATGGCTCAGCGGTTGAGCATCGACCTAGGACCCAGGAGATCGTGGTTCGATTCTGGGTTAGGGCACATGCCCGGGTTGCGGACTTGATCCCCAGCGGGGGTTATGCAGGAAGCGGACAATCAATGACTCTCTCATCATTAATGTTTCTCTCTCTCTCTCTCTTCCTCTCCCTTCCTCTCTCTATGAAATCAATGAACACATATTTTAAAAAATAAATAAGGAAGTAAAAATAACTGTTTTTATGCCAATACCATGCTGTTTTGATTACTATGGCCTTGTAGTACAGTTTCATATCAGGTAGAAGAATAAAGATTCCTCCAACTTTGCTCCTTTCTCAAGATTGCTGTGGCTATGTGGGTCTTTTGTTGTTCCATATAAATGTTTAGATTTTGTTCTAGTTCTGTGAAATATTTCAAATAGAAATAAATTCATGAGACTCTCCTTTTGCCTTCTCATCCTAGTCTTATTCATATGCCCTTTATACCTCTAAATGATATCACCATCTATTCAGTTCAGTACTCTCTTTCCCTCTAGTCATATCCATCAAGCTACTTAGTGTCTCTTATTTAAGTAACAAGCTCAAGGATTTATGAAGAGCTTTAGGACTTTGAAACAAAGAAGGTATGAGATTAATTTTATGCGTCAGCTTGGCTGGGCCACAGTACCCAGACATTTGGTCAAACATTATTCTGGATGTTTCTGTGATAGTGTTTTTGGATGAGATTTTAAATTTTCAGATTTTTTAAAGCAGGTTATCTTCCATAATGTAGGTAGCCCTCATCAAATTAGTTGAAGGCCTTAAGAGAACAAAAACTGACTTCCTCCAGCAAAAAGGAATTTTGCCAACAGACTGTCTTTTGATTCAGACTACAACTTTCCTTGGGTCTCCTACTGGTTCGGTTTCTCTGGACAACCCTGACTGATTAAAAGGCAAAGTAAAGTGAACAAAAACTAAGGTCTATGTTAGGATGAGGAGAATGCAATAGAGGGTTTTTTTCTCAGAATTACATGAGTCTGACATTTGTTTTAGTTTTTAATAAACATCGGTTGCTACTTAATAAAATCATATAACCTGATGAGATTTAATGTTCAAATCACTTTATTAATATATGTTATATACCCCTACATAATAAAAAGGACCATATTTTCTAACTTTTATTAAGCTTAGATGCACTTCCCTCAGACTTCTTCTGAGTCTTATGCCAGTATCTCTGTCAACCCCAATATGGAAACATGAGGAGAGGGAGGACAGCAGAAAGCAGCAGAGTTTGTCTTCATTCATTTGTAATACTATGTAGCCCCAACTATTTCTGAGCTTCAGGTAACTGACGTTCTTAGGTTTTTCATATTAGGTTTCCTTAGGTATCTCCTTACTTAACATCTACAGTCATTTCAAACACCCAGACCCATTTTCTTGCCAGCTACTTTTTAACTGTTATACTCATTCTACCCTTGAACAGTTGTGATTGAGAAACAAATTGAAGATCTTTACAAAATTGAGGATATTTTCAAAATTTTAGTTTGATACTTTCAGCCCATCATTCTAAACTCTCATAACCTCCTAAGATCCTGAATCTGAGATGCTATCTCTTTACATATTTGGTTTCCCCATCCAAATAACTGAGAAAAAATTGCATGGAACAGAATCAATAATAGAGCCACCTTAAAAGAAACCTCTCTATATATGTTGATATCAACTATTTAATTAGCTTTCTTTAGCTCTAGCAATTCAACCAGTTATAAACAAACAAGTTATATTTTCATCGATTTCCAATATCTCCTTCTTATCCAAAAGTCTATCCAGGCAGTCTAACCAATACTTTGCAATATTACCTTTACTTATTTCTCTATGGAATTATGTGAATTGTACAGAAACTGATATGATGTCTTGCACTAGCCTGTAGTAATTCATTCTCTTCTCTCAATCAATAATTGCCATATCATCAATAAACTGATAAAAGAAGAAAAATCTTTATTTTAAACACTTAAGACTAAACTAGCAACAATACTACCACTTAATGTTGCAAAAAGATGACAGTGTGGTGATTGCAGGGGGGATGGGAGGATGGGTGTAGGTGGAAGAGGGCATAGAGGGGATAAATGGTGATGGAAAAAAATAAAATAAGTAAAAAAATTCACTATTATTATGATTGTTATGATTATAATTATCTCCATTTGACATACAAACTGACACACATTTTGTTATTATTTCCATTTTAACAAATGAGTAAACTGGAGCTCTGAACAGTAGTTGATTTATCCAGAGTCACAGTTTTACTAAGCAGGGTATATAAAAACAGAGCACAGACCATCTGGCTTAGAGTTTTATTTTAATAGCATAATAAACTGCCTAACTAGACAAAAAAATTTCCAGGTGAATACATAAGAAGATGAAGAATTTAAAAATGGAGACTTGACTTGGGGTGGTGAACACACAATACAGTGTACAGATGATGTGTTGTGGAATCTTGCGCTCGACACCTGTCTAATTTTGTTAACTTGTGCCACTTTTTGTTTTGTGGTTTGATCTTGATGTTCTTTAGCCTAGACTTGTGTGATTATGATGGCTCTGCCATAGTGCCCTGGCAGAAGAATCTTACTCTGAGTAGCTCTGGCTTGAAGCAAACTGATGGGTATTAAGTAAAAAGTACGTTTACTCCTGCTAGTTCAGAAAGATGGCTGGATCGCTTTAGGGCTGCAAACTCTAACATCGGCTTCAATAATCGAGGATTGCTGCCTGTTAGCACTCTACTTTATCCCATTTACTTCAACATGCACTGTTGTAATATGAGAGAAAAGCATTGGAGTTTGCATGTCCTATTTAACTATATAATTGATGGAGTCAGCAACAAATGTTAGGTGTTGGGAGCTGGTGACATGAATCGACATGGTCCATGTCACCTGAGGGTCTGGAATCAAGGACTCGACCCTCCCCACAAGTTCCCATGAGGAGCCGAGATAAAGAAATTACCAAGGTCTGGGCTCATGCAGGAGGCAGGATGTTTACTCTGAACGAGTGTTTATGCAGCCTTGAAGGAACTACTTTGTATCACCCTCACTTCATTATCACTTGTTTGTTACTTACTATATAATAAAAGCATTGAAGCCATTTGGGGCTGCTCCTCATTGGAGGGCAGCCTTCCTGATCCCATAACTTTGTTTGTCTCTTTGATTCCCACCCCTCGAACTCAGGTTTGTTCTTTCTCAGGCTGGTTCCTGACAGGCACAGATAACAAAAGTTAATTGCAGGGAATTATTTATTGAATAGCCTTAAAATAGTTAGAGATTCATTCATCTTTTGAATAGGTATGGACCATATAGCTGGAGTGAATTGATAACATTCTGAATTTCCTTCTAGCCTTCCGGTTCTATTGTCAATGGAAACAGTCTACTGAATATAAATCAGATTGCCAATGCTGTCTGTCCATTTTGGTATAACAAAAACATTATAATTCACTTGTCATCAAAAATTGAAGGTGTGTGGAAAAACAAAATCAATGGGGGGAAAAAAAATTCAAGCAGATCTTTCTACTTACAGCAAGGTAAACAACCATTGTTACAAAGAGCAATTTGTATCCAAGAGATTCATGCAACAAAACATAGCCACTGGAAACTTTGTATTTTTATGGAAAATACTGAATTTTTATGGAAGATATTGTCTCTACCTTCCACAGAGATAGAAAAAAATAATATTATTTTTTTGAAATTATAGTTTCCAAGACAAGTGTCTGATAAAAGTGTCGAAGACAACTTCCTGATGATTTTTAAGTTAGTCATCTTGGGTTTTCGACTTTTTTGTCTATTTTCAAAAATAAAACTTCTTGCAAATGAATTACAATTTTATATGTGTATATGGCTGGAAAGTTCAAGAGCAAATAACTGTGTCATATTCATCTTTATCTTTATATTATATCACATGTATGACTTAATAAATGGAATATGTTTGTTGAATAAACAATCATCCAGCTGATAAAAAATAAAGAAAACTATAATCAAGTCATTAATGAACTGCCATATCCCCATTTCATTAGGTATCCTGGGGGATAGCAAAACACTGAAAATGTTACCACTATTATGAATTTTTCTTAGTCAGGTGGACACCTTCGTTCAAATGAGAAACTTCTGCTAATCTCTGTACATCATCAGTGTCATTTCTCTGCATTTATACTTAGTCCTAGTTTTCTAAGTTTAGTCCACAATGACTCTTAATATATTTCTTTCACCTCCACTTGAGTCCATTTGTTTCCTACTTTTGAGTGTTCTCTTTCACGTCATTTAAAAAAAAAATTTTTTTTTAATATATCTTTATTGATTTCAGAGAAAGGGAGATAGAAACATCAATGTTGAGAGTCATTGATTGGCTGCCTCCTGCTCGACCCCTGCTGGGGATCAAGCCCGCAAGCCAGGCATGTGCCCTGACGGGGAATCAAACCGCAATCTCCTGGATCCTAGGTCAATGTTCAACCACTGAGCCATGCTGGCCGGGCTCATTCATCTGATTCTAACCCAGCCATCGCTGTCCTGCAGCTATTGAAACCTACACAGTTTTACAGCTACTGAAATTTATGAATCTTTGTTGGGATTATCTTGATGTCAAGCTATGTTTCAGAGATGCATTCCTAAGGATTAAATAAAGTCTGTTGTGTGATACTTTAAAGGGATTTTTCTTTCTTAAATCAATAGGCCTATCCAAACAGGCCTTTTACCTTCTTCCCCTACATTCTTCATTTGAATCCCAGTTCCTTTGTTTGGTTCCTGCTTACAGACTCTGAATATTCACGTAAAATACCACCTTTCTGGGGTTGTTTCTAATGGAGCTTTCCAAACCCTGACACTGACCAGCTGGCCACTTTTGTTATCCTTTGGAAATCTCTGCCAATAACACCCTAATCCATTTTATTCTACTGCCTCTTCTTCATCCACAAAGGATATAAGATGGGCAGCTATGCATGAATTTGATCAGGACTTCTTTTCTCTCACCTGAAAGCAAGGGATTGACCTTTCCAACTCTAAAATCTATCTGTACATTTGTGATTTCATCAACCACCTTTTCAGTCTTTGTGAGAGTTAAAACTGCAAAAGGAGTGCCAAAATGAAGGTCACTAGGAGATGTGATGGCTGCTTTTTCAACTCTCCTGCTTTGGAGCTTTTATCGTGAGCCTAAAAGCTATAAAGACAAAGAGAACATTAATTGCACATAAAATGAGAGACATAAAAGCCAGGGTGCACTGTAGCTTCTGGTTCCCTATGACCTTAGTTATGCAATATACACTTGATTCAACTGGGTTCTGTGAGCCAGAAATGAATACAAATGTCCTGTCAAGGAGTTAAGATATTTGCAATCGTAACTGCCCCTGAAAATCCAACTCCATGGAGACTATAGGACCGATATTATTTTCTCTATGTGTCAGATAAGAAAATAGAAGCCTAGGAAGATTTAGTAGAAGAATCCTAGCAAAAACCTACCCCAGGTGATAGAGCCCACCTGTCCTGTTTCCTAGGCTAGCACTCTTTCAATTGTGTTCAGTCTCTGCCACCTTTGAACAGGCCTCAAAAACCACACAACTAATGAACTTTCAAGTCACATCTCTCCTTCAAGTATTCATTAAATTTCTAAATCAAAATGCATAATTATATTATAGAAATAATTAACATTATGTGGGAAAAATCATTACTCTCAAAGTTTCAATCAGCAGTAAATTGTGCCTCAGATAAACTTCATGAGCTGTGATATTGCCATTATACAAAGATATATTAAAAGTTGATGCAAAAGAAAAAGTTGATGTAAGAACCATTTGAATCAGAAAATTTTGTGAATGGACATTTTAATATAGCAATTTGTTAATTCCACCACTTTTGTACAACATTTCATGGCCTGAATTAACTTGATGAAATTTCTTGCACCATGATAATCATCTCTACTTAACCTTATTCTGACATTTTAAAAAACATACATTCTGACTATGTAAATTTCTTGAGAATTACCTTGTTACCTAGGCAGGAGGGTGGACTGTTACATTTCTTATAAAGGTGGGAGAGTTCTTGTGCAAAAGCAGTACTAACCCATCCACAGTATTTGACAGGACTGGACCACTAAATGTTTACAAGGAGTTAAATGGTCAACAAATCCTGCTGATAGTCACTTACTAATATTTTGAGTCTGTGTGTGCCTTTTCTTACAGTTTGTCTCTGATGGTCCAGCAGTTCACCCACACTGCATCTGTGGCTGGAGTCTGGAGTGTTACCTATGGCAGTAGCACAAGAAAAAGCTAAGTGGAGCCAGGCCAGTGTAGCTTAGCAGTTGAGCATCGACCTATAATCCAGGAGATAGCAGTTCAATTCCCGGTCAGGGCACATACCCAGGTTGAGGGCTCGATCTCCAGCTGGGGGCATGCAGGAGGCAGCCAATCAATGATTCTCTCATCACTAATGTTTCTCTCTCCCTCTCCCTTCCTCTCTCTCTCTGAAATATATATATGTATATATATTTAAAGCTAAGTGGAACACTTCTATGAGCATGGCCTTATCAGCACCTGTGCTTGTGCTTACATATTATAAATTCACAGTAATCATTGTATCAGTAAAGAAGAAGGGAAATAAAGTCAATTCTTTATACTTTTGTATCACACTTCAGATTGCAAATAGTAGATGAGGAAATGGTGTGAGATTAAGCAGTAACAATAAGTGTTGATTACTATTTCAAGAAATGTGTCACTGAAAGGGAGGACAATGAGAGGGAAATATTCCAAGGGAGAAGCAGAGTTCAGGGAAGATTAGGAGAATTAGGGTGGGAAACACTTACGCATGTTTAGTGGCTAATAATGGAAAGATCAGAGAAGTTAAAAGTACAAAAGAGAGACAGAAATTGACAATGTCTAAGGCTTTACAGTTATTTTATTCTTCCAGTCTGTTCCTCTCTCCCCACATCACTCTCATGCCACCACCTTTCCCATCTCATAAACTTCCATCCCTCCACTTTCTCAAGTCAAAAATCTAGAAGACATGAAATCCAATAGCAAGACCTGTCAACTCCATCTCCAAAGTAAATTCCAAATCCACCTACTATATATAGCTACACACATGCATCTGGGCTGCCCACAGCTCACATGTGCAATATCCTCTGAATTTTAATCCTCTTGTTTTTACTTTGGCATTCCCTCATAATTCATCTCCACATAGGGACTAAAATGCTCTTAAAATTACATAACTCCAATGTCTCTACTTTTTAAAGCACTACAATAGAACACATATCCTATGATTTGCAGGCCTCTATCTGATATAATAATCATTACTCACTTCTTCAACTTCATCTTACACAAGTCTCTCAAGTGTTCATTAGACTTGAACACACTGACCTTATGTCTGTTCCCCTAGTGTCAAGCTCATTTTTACTCCTGACCTGCACATTTGTGATCCCCTCAGATCTTCACATATTTAGCTCCTTGGGTCTCAAGGTAGATGCCATTACCATTGACAGGCCTTTCTGGACCAGCACTTCTAAAACAGTCCATCAAACCCAAACCACCTGCTTGTATATCTCCTTATTTTATTTCTTTATGATACCACACTCTGAAATCATATTGTATATTATTTTGTATTCTTATTTCCTATCTTTCCCCCTCCATTAGATGGTAAGTTCTATGAGACATAGATCTTTCTCTGTCTTGTTTGCTAATGTATCCTCAGCTCCTCTAACAGTGCCTGGCAAATATAAATATCTATTGAATGAATCAGTGAATGCAGAATAAGTGACTAAAACAAGTTAGTTGAGGAAACCAAGACTATATCATCAGTAAAACAGGAATAATAATATCATACCTTCTGAGACATAAGAAAAAGAAATTAGGCAGCATACAGATAGGTTTAGAGGTAGGAGAGTCATACAAGTTATTTGAAGATCAGCCAAGGCCATCTTCCAAAAGCAAGTGGGCTACTCTGTCAATTGCTTTTTGCACAGCAATACATATGTGCAGCATTTCCCTAACGTATATCTTTTGACACAGCTAATGTTGCCATCAAGTTTAACTCCAGATTCCCTTATATGTATCAGTTTTTCCTCACCTATTAGTTACTCCGTCTATCTGATGTATTGTTATATACTTTACATTTTGAAGAATATTTGCTTTAATGAAAAGGTGAAAATAAGAGAGATGACACAACAGAGAACCTTTCTCTGTTATCTGCTAATATCATACCATGTGCCCCTTTTCATCTTGCATCTGTAAACATAGGTGAAAAAACTGTTTTCACTTTTGTCTCTGGAACTTATATAAGCTTGAATTTATTTGGGACATAACTCTCATGAAAAATCTATGCACTCATTGAACACATTGATTAGGTGTTACCACCATCAACTTCACGTCATCTGTTCCCTTCATGTTCTCTTCATCTAAATTCCAGCATTCTGATTTCCTCTTATTTTTCTTTGTTGATGTAAGAAATATCCGAACATGTAGAGAATTTTTTCATAAGAGTTTATTTGAGCCAAAACTGATGGCAATTGTAGGGAAGCAAGATCTCAAATGCTCCAGAGAATAACAGTTTTGCAGTTTCCCTTATGCATTTGAAATTACAGAGGGAACATAAGGAAGATTATACAAAAGTAGGAGAAAGAAAGGTGGAGATTGGATTATAAGATCATTAACAAGATTATGTGCTTAATGTAAATGCACAGAAAAAATGGATAGAGCCTGCCTAAGGCAAAGATAAACCTTCTACTAAAGTAGTTATATGCCTGGGGTGTGACTACCCACCATGAACTGCCCAGTAAGGAATTTATGATCAGATCACCCTGTGAGGTTAATTCCCATAGAATCCCATTTTCTATCCATATTTCCTTCACAAAAGTTATAATTTCCAGAATATGATATCCCATTTGAACCATCTTCTATTTTCACAGTTTCTGGCCCTGAGGTCCTACTTATCTTTTCTCTAAACTTTCTGAAAATTGCTTTGATAACGAGTAAGGCAGTATCTGACCATGATCTATATCTCTTTTGCTTTTTATTTTGGTCCCTCTAGTCCTAGTTTCTATCTATCACACAATACTAGAATCTAGGTTTCCAAACTTCTAATCTGTTACTATTATCACTATAACACAGTCGGCAAAGCAGATTAATAGTTGTTTGAGGCCCCTCCTACTAGATTTTCAATCTATTGATCTTCTGTAAGCAAACTAATTACCACATCATGACATTGTGAGTTTTCTTGGCATAAAAGAAAAAAATATTTATGTATGTGTAGATGGATGGATGGATGGATGGATAGATGATAGATCAATCTTACATCTCTGGGTTTCCAAGGCTACCCACTTAGTCCCGTGTGGCTCAATATAAAGTTAGACTTATGGCTAAGATTTATTACAACAAAGGATACAGTACAAGAACAGCAGGAAAAAGATATCCGTAGGTAAAGGGTAGAGAGGTCAAAAATAACCTTCTTGCTCTCTCTGTGGGGATTGCATGGATGCTTATTTTTTAAAAATTTCCAACTGCAAAGTGCAGGGATGTGTGAGAGATGTCTTTGCCCAGGGAAGCCCAATTGAGTCTAGGAGTTCACAGTTCTTAAAGTGGACTGTTCATATAGGTGCATTCCTGCCACGTGCCCAGCCATGGTGTGGACTCCAAAGCAGTCACCAGGTGCACATCATAACTCTTCATATTTGCCTTAAACCTGAGGACAAACAATTCATCTTGAGCCCCTGCTTAAGGAGTATAGATAACATTGCCCTGTAACTTTGTGAATATTCCAGTAGTTTAGTTCTCAGAGTCACCGCCATGGTTACAGAACTAAGTAAGAATTGAATAAAACAGATCTCTGAGTTTTACACACACACACTGAGGTCTATGTGCTTCACATATTTCTTATTATTTAATCTTCATAATAATCCTAGAAAAGGGTGTAATCATTTCCCCAATTTATAGGTGGAAAAACTAGGATATAAACCAGTTAAAGGGTAAGCAGCCAAGTCACACGGCTACTACATTTTAAAGCTGAAATCTGAGCTCCTGCTCTTCTCACTGCATCGCATTTCAAGGTCAGCTGAGCCTAAAACAAGTAAGTGAGGATCAGCCTGAATGAAATAAAGGCTTTCAGAAGCCTCTCGGAATCCAAAGTGTTTGTAGAAGTTCATGACAGCCCCTGAAGCTCAACGATGTTGAGTGAAACGTTATTCCGAGTCACTTTTAAAGGAATGAGTTTGTTTTCCCACCAAAGACACCTAGTGTGTTTTGTATCCTTCATGCACTTTGGCTCCTCCAGAAACAACTCAGAAGTGGCACCCTTTTCCGAGAGTTGCAGAGTTCCCACGACAGTTCCCCATTCTACACGCAGCTTTCTAAAGCCGCCGTTAGGCTATGAAGCAGTGCGCGAAGGAGGAAATTTAAGGCTTGTTTGCTCATCTAAAAAGGCATAACTGGTTACATATTGATTGTTTCCTTGTCTGTTTACAGCAAATTATTCCATCCTTTGGTTTAAGGCAAAAGTTGCCTAGCTACAGCCAGGGCTAAATCTCACCACAGTCTGTTTTAGTAAATAAAGTTTTGTGTGTTTTTTTAATGTTTTTATTGATTTCAGAGAGAGGGAGGGAGAGGGAGAGTGATAGAAGCATCAGTGATGAGCGAGTCATTGATCAGCTGCCTCCTGCACACCCCATACTGGGGATCGAACCCGAAACCCGGGCATGTGCCCTGACTGGGAATCAAACCATGACCTCCAGGTTCATGGGTTGGTGCTAAGCCACTGAACCACACTGGCCTGGCAGTAAATAAAGTTTTACTGGATCACAGTCGCATCCATTTTTTTAAAAAAAGTATTGTCTATAGCTGCTTTCATGACACAATGGGAGATTTGAATCATTGGGATAAAAAGTGTGTGTCCCACAAAGTCTAAAATAGTTACTATGTGGACTTTTACAGGAAAAGGTTACCAATCCCTAATTTAAGGGGACAAAAATCTCTCTGCCTATGGAGCTCTATGGGGCTGTCTCCTGAGGCCCTCAGCCCTTAAATCAGACTTTTCAGAGGTTTCTTCTTGGCTACAAAGCAAAACATATGCTTTGTATTTGGCTGGCAAACTCTCTTAATTATCTCAATTTGCCTAGAGAGCCTTTGCTAAAGGGTCCTTAGTGGTTATTTAAGCTACTGGAAAGGAATGTACTTTTATTTATTTTTACTTCATAAATTTCACTTGAGATAGTAGAATGAAACTTTGCTTTTCTCTTATTACTTTAAATAAGAATAGTTCTACACAGATTTCTTTAGCTGGCCTCTTCTCCCTCTACCAAAGAAAAATGAAGCAATGTTGTCATTACCTTCCAGTTTTAAATGTGAGATTTTCCCCAGATTCAGAGAGAAATGGTCTTCGAACCAAGGATTTTTTATACTTATACAAACTATGCACACCCATCTAGATGTTTAGCGCACTCACTCAGATCCATTGGGCAATTCTTCCTCAGGGAAGTTCCACCCTCCCCAGCCTTATGCTTTCTGTTCTTATCTTATGATAGCACCAATGCAACACTGACTTCACAGAATTGGTGCAGGCTCTCAGGACCAAAGCCAACGAAGTCAGTGCAAGAATTAAGAAGTGGCCCATGTCTTAATTTTGTGGGAGCACAATCCCATTATTATTTTCATAAAATACAGTTTCTGTTTTCATTTACCTGGTAAATACATTTCATATGGGTGCTATTAGCTGCCCTGTCTTGGTCATTTTCAACAGCCATAGGGAACTGCTTACTTTTCAGCGGAGTTTTGTATAATCATTTCAGATGCCCTTTTCTGGCAAGCAGTTTAGGAAGGCTGGAGCCTCTACACCTAAAATCACTGCTTCTAGTCATTTCAAAAACTTTCAAGTTAAAATTATAGTCCCAGAAACCAATAAGGTCTAGGAAGTTACTTAATTTTAAGACCATTCGGATACTATAGAACATATGTATGCACAAAGCCACAGTTTCCAATACTGATAACTTCTAAAATTCAGCCAAGTTACCACTCATCAACCTGAAAAATGTAGGGTGAAAATCATAACTAGGAATAGTCCTATAATGTAATTCCAACATGTTTTTAATTCTAGAAAAATCACTAGAATTTTCAATATCTTTTTATAAGACTAAAGGAAAGGAAGCCCAATGGGGTACCAAAATAAAGAATCTGAGACAAAGCTAACTTAATTGATCTACTTTATATCAACAGGAGGTTTCAAATGCTTCTCTCAGTGTTCAATTATTTCTAAATTGCTTCTCCTATCATAAAAAAAAATCAATAAGAAAAATTAGCTAAGCTTGGTGTTCTTTCTAATTAATTCTAATTATCTTTGTAATAGAGGTGGTCAGCCTTGTCAAATTGTCTCTCCTTTAAAAAGATAAAGCTAATTCCCACCCTGGTACCTAACCTACAAAAATCCCAGAGACCCTCAAATAGTAAACTCACACTGCCTGCATTGAGCTAAAGCATCCTTGGAGAAGCTTCGCTGCTACCAAGAGCCAAATAAATCTTGAGATTGAGCTTATCTATAGCTAGAAAAATTTCATTCACCAATTAGCTATTTAAAAAACTACTACTGCCCATCCGGGCGTGGCTCAGTGGTTGAGTGTCAACCTAGGATCCAGGCGATCGGGGTTCGATTCCCGGTCAGGGCACATGCCTGGGTTGCGGGCTTGATCAATGACTCTCTCACCATTGATGTTTCTGTCTCTCTCTCTCCCTCTCCTTTCCTCTCTCTGAAATCAATAAAGATATATTAAAAAATAATAATAATAAAAATAACCAAAAAACTACTAATTGAGTACCAGCATCAATTCAAATGACCACTGCCATATTGGCCAGTTTAATACAATTCACTTTCTTTTGCCCTCCAAACTGGCTTTGCAAAAACACTTATTCCTACTCAGAGAAACATAAGGTCTGCTGATTTTCACAGTGTGAGCTGTTACGCAACTACCTACAAATTTTTCTCTGCTTAAAGCAACCAGAGTCCCGTTATTAACAACAGTCACCATGAGTACTTCTCATTTATAGAAGCACAACCAATGTCTGGGAGTGACTATGTTAAAGTGATGTACAAACCTAATTCTATGAACACATTCAAAATACTTGCTTTCTGCCCTTTTCTATCAAACCAAATACAAAAACAAACACAAGATTTGAGTACATTCTCTATTTCTATAGCAACCAAGCAAAACACAAGTCATACAAAGTCATAATGTCATAATAAGAAAGAAAAGTGTATAAAGGACCTAAGAAAGCAAATATTAATTTTGAAAATGATTAATATAAAACTATAATCACATCTCATCATTTTATTCATCTACATCTGTTTGTTTAACATCTAATATATGCAACACAAAAGCCCATTTCAATGTCCAAGTTCATAAAAGGCAAACCAATTTTAAATATCTGTACTATCTAATGGTCTTTAAACTATAACAGTTGTAGCTTAGAGAAATTTATAAGAAAAACAGATGAAATTTCTAATATAAGCTTGATGTTTTGCTATTAAGGATGTGTCTAGTTAATATGAATAATAAACTTGAAGAATTTCATATTATCATAATGATAATGCTTTATAAGTTCATAGAATCCCATAAATTCTTATAACCTAAATAGGTGTCTATGGCGTATAAAATAAGTAAGCATTTGAGTTGTGTGTGTATGTGTGTTTACATGTGTACAAAGATGGGTGGCTGTGCCAGATCAAAACAATAATAAGGTCTCTTTTTTCAAAGAAAACCTATTTTGAGTGTGAAAATATACCCACATGAAAGAGTTAGTGATACATGTTTAACTGAATAGTACACTCATGATAAAGAAATCAATATGTACGAGAGTCAACTGAATTTTAAGAGACGGGTGAGATCTGGATAAGCAGAGAGGCAGAAATGAGCACTGTATGTTCAGGGGACAATAGGGTCTCTGAATTAGTAATTTGAGAAATTTTGCAAAGAATCAAATGCAACGAAAATGAAAGACAGGTGTGTACTCATTTACAAATGTTAAATTAAAAAGAAAAGAATAAGATTTGTTTCATAAACACACTTTTAAGAGCCCTAAGGAGTCTTTGAGACAACAGTTGTAATCTTCTTTGTTGTTTTTTGCTTTTAAACGGTATCTATTCGAACTCTGACATCCTGATTCTTCTCCTAGTGAGAAAAGTGCTTCCATTCATATCACAAAAGGGGACTCTTAGAGGACACAGCTGGTTTTGTGACTTAATTCTTGAGAGTAGTTAGGAGCTAAATCTTGTTCATAACTCATTATAATGGCAAATCTCTGAAATTGAATCAGAAAGTTGGAAGTTTAACACAAACTTTTCATTGCATTTAATCAATGTTGGAGGTATGTGAAGATTATAAATAATTCACCTAGCACACTGCACTTTCTTTATTCACAATTTTGGAAATATGTTACAATACACAGTGTTGGTCTCAAGAGTGGGTCTACCTAGTGCAATCCTTGGGTTTACACCATATATGATTTCTATGGACACCACAGATTTTACAAGTTAGAGGAGCAATAAATAATAAGTTTATAAATTTAAATTTAATAAATCCTTTATAAAAATATAATGTATTGGATTTATACTTACAATGAAGGAAATTGCAATAAGCCATTATTCCTACTTCAACAATGTGAACAACCCAAGTAAGCTGTGAAATCATAACTTTTGAAATTCTTCAGAGAGCTCAGAACACAAATAAAACAAAATTAAATAATCTCCAGAAAGTGAGAAGTACTTCCAAGTTGAGAAGAAACTCATGGCTATTTCATTTTTAGCAGGCAGGAGGAGGCAGACAGAATCACACATAGACTAGTGATGAGAAGACAGCAAGACTTTTTTTTTACATTTTTTATGACAAAATATATGCAGACATGATAGATTAGCATGTCTTGTAAGAAGCAACAAAGAGTGTAAATGTGTCATCATGCCCTACCCACTTACCAACTCTGCCATGGGCCTTCACTAAGAAAGTACACTAAAGGCAGACCAAGGCCAGAGAGTCGAAATAAACCATTCTGATAAACTCTGGTCTTCACTGAGTATACTTTGGCTCTCTGGAGGCTGGTGGCTGATCAGCCAGATGGAGATGCCCCATAGTGATGAATACAAGGGGTAGGGGACTGTAGAGCAAATAGAACAACCTGTAGACCCAAAATACTGTTAGCAAAGTTGAAAAGTAATAAAAAAACTCCAGAGTCACAACACTGCTTAGATTTCCAGAAATTCTGAGGGGGAAAACATAATCCCATCCTGAAAAACAATTAAATCCAGTGGTAAATCGAAACTAAATAAAACTGAAGCAAAGCCAAAACAGTTAAGAGAAAGAAAACAAAAGATGGCCAAGTTGTTGAAATTAACAAAAAGTACCTCTAAAAGAAATATAATGTTAAAGGATCTAGTGGGAAAAGGTAGACAACACACATTAACAGAGGGGAAATTTCATTTGATAAATAGAAAATAGAAACATAAAATAAAACAAATGGGAATGCTAATAGTGAAAATTACAATATCAAAGAGGAAGAGTAAATTTGATGAGCCTTACAGCAGGTGAACACAGCAGAGTAAAATATCATTGAATTTGAATAAAGGTTAAAGAAAATCAAACCAAGCAAATGAGATCTGTGGGATAATATTTTATGACATAACATGTACATTAGAGTCCCCAAGGGAAGTAAAGAGAGAATAAGGCAGAAGAAATATTTGACAAGAAAGCAGCCAAAACTTTTTTTTAATGATAAATGGTATCAAACCATAGAACTAAGAATCTCACCTAAACTCATTTAGAATAAATACAAAGAAGCCCACACTTAGCCCGGCCAGGTGTGGCTCAGTGGTTGAGCATCAACCTAGGATCCAGGAGATCATGGTTTGATTCCCAGTTGGGGCACATGTCGGGGTTGTGGGCTTGGTCCCCAGTCAGGAGCATGCAGGGGGCAGCCGATTAAGGAGGACTCTCTCATCACTGATGTTTCTCTCTCTCTCTCCCTCTCCCTTCCTCTCTCTGAAATATATATATAAGCCCACACTTAAAGCACTTTATAGCCAAATTATTTAAAACCAAAGATAAAAAGAAGTTCTTAACAGCCACCAGAATATGAAAAAAAGCACATTGTATAAAGGGATACAATGAAAAGAATGCTGGCTGACTTCTTGATACAAATGACCCAGCACAGAACAAAATGGAGCAATGTATGTATTTGTAAAGTCCTGAGGAGAAAAAGTTGCCAACCAAGAATTCTATATTCAGCGAAACCATCCTTCACACGTGACAGCAATGTAAATACATTTTTAGATAGACAAAGGCTGAGATAATTCATCTTTACTAGACATACAATAAAAGAAATGCTAAAAGAAGCTATTCAGTCTAAATGAAATGAAATTTGATGGAAATCCAGATCTGCAGGAAGAAATGGAGAATATCAGAAAGAGTAAACTTGGATAATTACAAAACACCTTTTAATATTTTTCTGGAATAAATGGGTGTGTTTTACATTTCTTTTTTATTAAACTTATTGGGGTGACAATGGTTAATATGAACATATAGGTTTCAGGTGTGGGTTTCTATGTTACAAGATCTGTATGTTGCACTGTGTGCCCATCACCCAAAATCATAACTTCTCCCATCACCATATATTAGGACCCTTAAAAGCTGGTTAATTCATTAAAATGAAAAAAAGTAACTATGTGTTGGGGGCTTATAAATAGAGCATAAATAAATAAAATAAATTAGTAAAATATATGATTTTGAGGACACAAAGAGAAGAAAGGTCTAAATGGAATTATCCTATTGTAAGAGACTTGCATTTTTTCACAAAATGGTATAAAATTATTTGAATATATCTTGTAATACATTAAAAATAGATATTATAATCTTTCTGGCAAACAGTAAAATAAAATTAAGTAGAGGAGATAAAATATTATTTAAACACTTGAGAGATGACAAAGAAGAAAGGATAGGAAGGATGAGAAACAAAGAGCAAATGAGTTAAATAAAAACAAATGCCAGGTAGTAGACTAAAACACAAACAGATGAATTATTATATTAAGTGTTAATGAATTAAACACTGCAATTAAAAAGAGACTGTGAGATTCACTAAAAAAGTGGACCCTAACTATATGGAATTCACAGAAGAACACTTGCTCTATAAAAACACTGACAAGATAGAAGTAAAAGGCTGGGAAACTTTACAGTACACAAACACTAAGCATAAGAAAGCTAGAGTACTAAGTATTAGAAAAAGTACCCTTCAAAAGCAATAGCACTGCTAGAAATAAAAAGGGGCAATATAAAATGATAAAATAGTTAAATGATCAAGAACATGTAAAAATTATAAATGTGTATATACCTAACATCAAACAGGGCTTCAAATAGATGAAGCAAAAATGTACAGAACTAAATGAAATTAGATGAATCCAAAACCATAAGGGTTTTGACATTCCTTTTTCATAAATTGATATGATGATTGAATAAAATTTGGAATAATATAGATATTTTAGGAGCAGTTTTAACAAACTGGATCAATTGGAATAAGAAAGCATTAGAACTAATTACAAAATGTCAAATTTTTTCAACTATCAATAGTATGTTCACCAAAATATATCATATGATAAACCATAAACTAATTCTCAATAATGTTAGGATTGAAAGCATGAAGAGTAAGTTCTATGACCACAAGCATATTAAGTTAGAAATCAATAAACAGGAGTGATGTTAGCAGGAATCACAGAGTAAGGACCACTAGAAATTTTATCTTTATATAAACAACAATAACATCGGCAAAAATGCATAATTAATTAAAAAAATTTTTTAATTGTCAAAATTAACATTTTCCAAAAAATTTTAAAAACATTTGCAAAAATCCAGGGAGTATTTATTCAAGAGAAGCAGCTGAATCTCTGTAAGAACAGCAAGCCTTGAGGCATTTTGATCTGCCCTAGTCATAAACCTCTTACAGAATAATTTGACATCCACATACCAAAAGAGAACCTTGAGTCATAACTTACACTGCATATAAAAATTTACTCAAAATGGAATCATAGATATAAAAGTAATACCCCAAAAAATAACTATTCTAGAATAGACAAAGGTGAAAATATTTTTGACCTTGGGTTAGGAAAAATGTCTTAAATACAATACAGAGGCAAAACCCATACAAAGAAAAAACTAATAAATTGTACTTCATCAGTTATAAAACTGCTCTAAAAGATAGGATGTTAAGAGAATGGAGTGGGGGAGCTATACTCAGGAAGAAAAGAGGAGGGTTTTGTTGTGATTTTACTCTGTCCTGACATCAACATTTTTCTGAGTTGTTGCCACCGTTTGGCTATTGTAAAAACTCATTAGGAACACTTATATATAAGTATATGTTTGAATATCCCTTTTCAAATCTTTAGGTTATATGACTAAGAGTGGAACTACTGGGGCACATGGTAATGCTATGTTTTGAGGAACTGTGAAACTATTTTGCACAGTGACTGCATCACTTTTCATTCCCACCAGAAATGTGTGAGGGTTTCATTTTCTCCACAACCTAGCTAACAAGACCTGCTACTTTCCTTTTTTAATTAAATATGTTTTTATTTATTTCAGAGAGATGAAGGAGAGAAACAGAAACATCAATGATGAGAGTTATTGATTGGCTGCCTCCTGCATGTCCCCCACTGGGGATCCAGCCTACAACTCAGGCATGTGCCCTGACTGGGAATGAAAATATGACCTCCTGGTTCATAGGTTGATGCTCAACCACTGAGCCACACCGGCTAGGCTCCATTTGTTAAATTATTATTATTGCCATCATAGTGGGTATGAAGCAGTATCTCATCATGGTTTTGACTTGTATTTCTGTAATGACTAATATGCTTTTCAAGTGCTTGTTTCCCATTTGTGTATTTTCTTTAGGTAAATTTCTATTAAAGTACCTTGTCCACTTTTAAATTGTTTTTTTTCTCTCTGTCACTGAGGTCTTTTTGTTTGTTTGATTTTTAAATATATCTTTATTGATTTCAGAGAGAGGAAGGGAGAGAGAGAGCAACATCATAAGGGGGCTACTGATCAGTTGGCTCCTGCATGCCCTCGACTGGGGATTGAGCCCACAACCCGGGTATGTACCCTGACTGGGAATCGAACTGTGATCTCCACGCCCGGCCTGGAGTCATTGAGTTTTATACATTCTGGATGCTAGACTCTTATCAGATGTTTAATTTGTAAATATTTTCTCCCATTCTGTAGGTCATCTTTCCTCTTTCTTGATTATCATATGATCCAGCAATCCCACTTTTGGGTATATATCCAAAGGAAATGAAATCAGTATTTGGAAGAGATAGCTGCACTCCCATGTTCATTGGAGCACTATTCATAATAGACAACACATGGAATGAAACTAAGAGTTCCCTGAAAAATAAATGGATAAAGAGAATGTGGTATATACATAAAATGGGATATTATTCATCCTTATAAAAGGAAATTCTTCCATATGTTACTACATGAATGAATCTGGAGGACATTTTGCTAACAGAAATAAGCCAGACACAGAAAGACAAATACTGTATGATTCCACTTCCATGAGGTATCTAAAATAGTCAAATTCATAGAAGCAGAGAGTAGAATGGTGGTTTCCGTGGACTGGGGGCAGGGGTCAAGGGTGAGTTGTTATTCCATGGTTATTAAGTTTCAGTTATATACAATGGACAAGATCTAGAGATCTGCTGTACAATATAGTGCCTATAGTTAACAATACTGTATTGGACACTTTGTTAAGAGGATAAATCTCATGTTGAGTTTTTTACCACAGTAAAGAAAATAATAACTCAGACAAATTATCTATAAAGGATCTGAGAGGCAAAGTGTCATAGGATAAATGATCTTTACTTTGAGATTAAAAAACACTGCATGGCTCAGTGTTTGAGCATTGACCTATGATCCAAGAGGCTGGGGTTTGATTTCCGGTCAGGACACATTCCCAGGTTGCAGGTTTGATCCCCAGCAGGGGGCGTGCAGGAGGCAGTCCATCAGTGACTCTCTCTCATCATTGATGTTTCTATCTCTCTCTCCCTCTCCCTTCCTCTCTCTGAAATCAATAAAGATATATATATATTTTAAAAAATAACAACCTATTTAAAAAAAAAAAAAAAAAAGCACTACTATCCTCTGGGTTTACACTGAAATTTAAAATTATTTCCCCTTGATGGGCACTAGGTGGTATAATATTCTTCCCTTCCCTTTACAGATCCCTACCTTAATGTGTTTAGTAACTTAGTAGGTCACTGAGATCCTGACTGGTCTGGTCTGCCTTTTCTGGACCTGACCCTTCTAATCAGTACCCTGGCTCCAACTTCCATCTCCCCTCAAGTACCATCCTTCTAATGGAAAATTACCTGTTCAGTGCACTGGGATGGTGAATGAAGAAGGGTAAGTCATGAGAAAAAGATTTTGGGCTTTGTTTTGTTTTGTTTCATTGAGAACAAGGTGAGACCAACTCTTAACAAAGGGATCCTGACAATATTATGTTGCAAAACCTCAAAGAAACCCTCAATGGCTTACCATTAACTATCTAACCAGGTTCTGACTCTTAATTTTTCATTAAAATTCATCTACACTGTACTCCAACTCACCTTTCTAGCAGGAGTCCTATTTCTCCACTTCATAAAGGTTTCTGTCTCAACCACACTATTCCACAAATTGTGCACTCAGCACATCAAGCTCTTCCTCACTCTTTATATCTTACTTCATCCTAATATTACTACCTCTTCCAAGAAGCCTTTCCCAACTGCACCAGCTCACTTTCATATGGTCCTCCACTGAACTTGCATAGGTAATACCACACATATATCCTCTTAAATTGATACATACATGGCATGCTTTAACATTTTTTCTTCTTCTCTAATGAAACTTCTGTCTTTTTGAAATATGCATTTTATATTCTTCCATGTTACAAACAATATGTTGGATATATAGAAAGAGCTTAGTAGTCCAGTCGGTGTGGCTCAGTTGTTCAGCATCAACCCATGAACCAAGAGATCACTGGTTCAATTCTCCGTCAGGGCACATGCTTGGGTTGGAGGCCCAATCCCCAGTAGGGGGCATGCAGGAGGCAGTTGATCGATATTACTCTCACTGATGTTTCTATCTTTCTATCCTTTTCCCTTCTTCTTTCTAAAAATTAATAAAAACATATTTTTTTTAAAAAAGAAAGAGCTTCATAAATACTGGTTGGATTACACTAGTATTCTATTGCCATCATAATCATTTTCTATAGCTATGTCCTTGCCATTCTTGACTTTCTTTAAGCAGATTGCAGATGACTATTTTGACCAAAGTTACAGTTGCAAGGTTTCTTTAATTTGTGTTCTGCCATGAAACAGATGGATGGCTGTCAGAGGAGAGGGGTGGGGGTGGGGTGGTTTAGATGAAAGAAGGTAAAGGGGGCTTGCCAGTGTGGCTTAGTGGTTGAGCATTGACTCATGAACCAAGAGGTCTCTTGTCCAATTTCCAGTCAGGGCACATGCCCAGGTTGTGGACTGGATCCCCAGTGGGGCAGGAGGCAGCTAATTGATGTCTCTCTCATCAATGTTTCTATTTCTCTATCTCTCTCCCTTCCTCTCTCTCTAAAATCAATTTTAAAAAATAAAGAAGGTGAAGGGATTAGACAAAGAATATATGCATAACCCATAGACACAGACAACAGTGTGGTAATGGCCAGGGAGAAGGAGGGGAAGGGGCTGGGTGGAGGTGGGCGAGGGGGATGGAGATATCTGTTATAGTATCAACAATAAAAATAAAGTTAAAAAAATAAAATAAATTTTTAAAGAGTAAAGATCCAGTCAGATTTTGTTAATTCACAAATGACGTCTGTTCTCACACATATACCCTCTTACTCTTCCTCTGAAGAAAATACAGGAAGCCAATTTAACTTTGAAGTAAGAAAAATAGACCTATTCAATGCCAATTTCTTAATTGCTCACCCATATGGAAGTTCAAATTTAATACCCTATTTTGATTTGATGAAAATAGAGAAAAGCACCTGGAAAATAATGTCTACTTAACTGGCATAATGAAATAGAGCTTTGTATCATTTCATTTGCTATTAGAACTCTGGAAATATAACCATTTAGAAAACCTTTATGGATTTTATAAATGTGCTAAAGCCTTGATGCAGTACTGAATCAGCTGTTACCATGTATGAATCTCATTTCCTTACTTTCATTTCAGTGAATAATTTCCACTGAGTAGTAATGAGTGACAGGTCATTAGACATTGGTTTCAACAAATAGCATTTGATGTAATAGACTTCTGAACACATCGGCAAGGAGTACTGTTGTTTCTAATAAATACTAATATGAGTTTTTCTAGTTATAAAAAATATCTGGGTATATGCATGGAGCACCACAGCTTTAAAGAAGCAGCTTAGTGTATGATAATAACTTCCAAATGGTATGAGGAGTAGGTTCTAAAATCTATCTTCTTTTGTTAATTTTAAAGGTAAATTTTATCATTATTGTTGAAAGTATTACAGATGTCCCTTTTTCGTTCCCCATTGACCCCCTCCACTCCGCACCCCCCCCAAGACCTTCACTGCACTATTATCTGTGTCCGTGGGTTATGTATATATACCTAAAGGTTCTTTGGTTAAAGATATATTTTGTGTTCTTTTTGTTATCTAAAATAAATAAAGATATTATTTGACAATTGAGTTTTATAACAAGTTTTAGTTGCTCTATGAGGCTGAAATATATCATTCAATAGAGATGGAATTATTAATTTTACTTATGACCATGTAACAACTATGCTACATTTAGGTGAAAATAGGGAGGAAAATAAATTAAAGCAAAGTATTTATAGTCAAAATAAAATGTATGATTAGTGAAATAGCCCAAGTAACTGACAACAAAGCAAGCCGACTTTGTCTTATACACATTCAGTTAATTCAGAAAAAAACACTATTTCCCCAATCAGTGTCACTTAAATTAATAATGTATGAACCTTAGTATGGCTCTGGCCCTATGACAGGGGCCAGGAATACAAAAAAGGCATACTACTTCCTCCCCACCTAAAAAAAGAGCATAGTCTAGCAGAAGAGAAATGTTTAAACAAAATTTGCATTATAAGTTATAGAGGCCAGTTCGTTTTCCACAAAATAGAAGGTTATATAACTTTAAATGTCTCACTCTACAAACCACTTGGAAGTATTAGATAAAGTATAACAGATTTCTAGAATTTGTTAAAGAAGTTTATCTTCAGATTATAGATAAATATCAAGTTTTAATCAGTGTTTCGAATGGAGAAAGTGGGTATGGAGGAATCATAGTGAAGCTAAGGAAAATCAAAAACAAAGAGATCTAAAATGCAATTAATGAGAAAAGGTTTATTAACTTCAAAATATTGTCAACTGGCCTGGCTGGCGTGGCTCAGCAGCTGAGCATCGGCCTATGATTCAGGAGGTCACGGTTCGATTCCCAGTCAGGGCACATGCCTCAGTTGTGGGCTCGATTCCCAGTAGAGGGCATGCAGGAGGCTGTCTATAAATGACTCTTATCATTAATGTTTCTGTTTCTCTCCTTCTCCCTTCCTCTCTCTGATATCAATAAAAGCATATTAAAAAAACCCAACATTTTCAACTGGACTGATAGCAGTCTTCTGATCAGCCAAGAATTGAATCCAGAAGACAGATGGATCTCCATGACTTTTGATGTTACTTTTATCAGAAAAGAATTTGAGCATGTATCCCCAGTAAAACATGTACATTTATTTATTTCTAAGTTAGTCATGTTCTAGTCTACTAAGCATTATGTACATTAAAAACTGATGAAAATATAAATTTAAAAGAATGAGAAAAGTGGAATAATTTAATGATCAAAACATTATTGTTATTATTAATACTATTATTACCATTTGTAATGTCCTTGATATATAGTTTTTAAATGGCTTATAATCATTATGACTTTATAGTATTATACCTTATAGTATTATACTATTATGTTAAGGCATAACAAACATGTCAGTCAAGTTCACTGTTTATAACAGATGTAAACTGTATTTTAAATATTCTTCTTGATACTATAGAACTTTTTAAACCTGACTTCATTGTTTTCATATATTTAATATTGCTTATATATAATCATATATTTTATATTGCTTTGTGTGGGTGACAAAAGCTTACATTAAGAGTATAAATATAAGCTATGCCATATTCTCCTCATACATTTCAGCTTACGTTATTAGTATTGTGTTAAGTCCAAGATTTTTTCCCAAGAATGTTGTTCAGATACTTTTCCATTTTGTGAAGTTGAATTTATTTGACACTAGATTGTATTACCCATAAATCCACTTAACTGGGCACATGTAAACGGTAACATATTATGATATGCTGAAAGCAACAAAGGACTAAAGCAATATAGTCAACTCTAAATAAACTGTGACACATTCACAAATCATAATACCATATAGCAGTAAAAATTAATATATTAGTGCTATATATATCCATATGGATGAAACTCAAAAATATAATATTAAAGAAGTTTCAGTATATATACAGCATAACATTTTATATAAAGCTTGAAAGAACACAAAATACTACATATTATTCATGGATGCATATACATGTATGTGTAAAAATTTGTAAAAAAAAAATACAGGGGAATGATAAAAATCCCCTTTATAGTAGTGGCTCCTTCTGAGAGAAAATGAGAGAGAGAGAGAGTCTACCAAAGAGAGAACACAGGGTGTTTCAGAGGTTTCGGTAATGTTTTTTGGCTTGAGCTCAATATTAGGTATCCTGGTGCTCACTGTTTTTTCTTTAATACATTTTAAATATTTCTTTCAATATGTCCTCTTTAAAAAGAAAAAGGAGCCCGGCCAGGCGTGGCTCAGGAGTTGAGCATCAACCTGGGATCCAGGAGATCGGGGTTGGATTCCCGGTCAGGGCACATGCCCGGGTTGTGGGCTGCAGCCAATCACTGGCTCTCTCATCACTGATGTTTCTATCTCTCTCTCTTCCTCTCCCTTCTTCTCTCTGAAATCAATAAAGATATATTAAAATAAATAAATAAATAAATAAATAAATAAATAAATAAATAAATAAATAAATAGATAAAGGACCTTTGCCCATTTCTTAATTGGGTTGTTTGTCTTCCTCTTGCTAATTAGTATGAGTTCTTTCTACAGTTTGGAAACTAGCCCCTTATCAGATTCATCCTTGGCAAATATGTTTTCCCAGACTGTGGGGTTCCTTTTTGTATTTTGAGGCTGTTTTCTTTTGCTGTGCAGAAACTTTTTAGTTTGATGTAGTCCTATATACTTATTTTTTATTTTGTTTCTCTTGCCCTAGGAGATGTATCAGTGAAAATTCAACTACGTGGGATGTCTGTGACTTCACTGCCTATGTTTTCTTCCAGGATTTTTATGGTTTCATGACTTATGTTTAAGTCTTTTATCCACTTTAAGTTTATTTTTGTGTATGGTGAAAGTTGGTGGTCTACTTTCATTTTTTTTGCATGTAGCTGTCCAATTTTCCCAGCACCACTTATTGAAGAGGCTGTCATTATTCCAATGTATGCTCTTATCTCCTTTGTCAAATATTAACTGACCATAATGGTGTGGGTCTATTTCTGGGGACTGTGTTCTGTTCCATTGATCTATATGTCTGTTAAGAAAAGGGCAAAGGATCTGAAAAGACACTTCTCCAAAGAGGACTAGAGATGGCCAAGAGACACATGAGAAAATGCTCAACCTCACTAATCATCAGAGAGATGCAAATTAAAACCACAATGAGGTATCACTTCATACCTGTAAGAATGGCTACCATCAACAAATCAACAAACAACTTGTGCTGGAGAGGATGTGGAGAAAGGGGAACCCTAGTACACTGCTGGTGGGAATGCAGACTGGTGCAACCACTATGGAAAACAGTATGGAGGTTCCTCAAAAAATTAAAAATGGAACTGCCGTTTGACCCAGCGATTACACTCCTAGGAATGTATCCTAAGAATCCTGAAACACTAATCAGAAAGAATATATGCACCCCTATGTTCATAGCAGCGCACTTTACAATAGCTAAGATCTGGAAACAGCCCAAGTGCACATCAGTAGATGAGTGGATAAAAAGCTGTGGGACATTTACACCATGGAATACTATGCAGCTGTAAAGAAGAAGGTTCTCGTACCCTTTGGGACAGTATGGATGCACCTGGAGAAAATTATGCTAAATGAAATAAGCCAGGCAGAGAAAGACAAACATCACATGATCTCACTTATATGTGGAATCTAAAGAACTTAATAAACTTATGAACAGAATAGATTCAATGACATGGAAGTATAGATCAGACCGACGAGTGTCAGAGGGAGGGAGGATGGGGGGGTGGGTGGAGGGGGAGAGAGTAACCAAAGAATTTATATGCATATATGCACAACCCAAGGACATGGACAATGGTGGGGAGGGGGACTGGGGACGGGGGTGGGATGGGGTGGAATGAGTCATTGGAGAGATAAGGGGACATTTATAATATTTTTTAAAAATTTTTTTAAAAAGAAAAATTTTTAAAAAAGAAAAAGGAGCAGGCAAAAAACACTGTCAGAGTTCCAAAAGGTAGTCAGAAAAATAAGAGAGAGAAGTTTTAGAGACTACAAGAAAAAGAAATAGAAAATTTCAAAGATTTGTGTCAATGTCAAATAACAAACAAGATAGCAATGAAGTCATAGAAATTAAGAATTAGGAAATACTTATAGTGAAGTAGTGGCAGTGGAAGCCTAATTACAATAGGTCAAAGAATAAAATAAGGGGCAACTTACACACTGAACTAATAAGAATTTCCCTTTACAGATCTAGAAATGCTGCATGGATTGTCACAAAATAATTATACATACTAGCTGAGTTCAAAAGAAAGAAAGGGAAATTCCCAGGTGGCAGATGCTGACTTGTAGGATAGAACTATTGTTTTACTAGTATGAAGAATCTCAAGACACAGATATACACCAAAACAGTTAGAAATAAGGTTGTAATGTCCACACATAGGCTTTCTGAGATGGGGAGGTTTAAGTGAAACCACTCAATAAAACTGGGAAAGGGAGATTAAACTCATCTGTACGTGGAGATAACGAGATAAACTGTTCATATGTGTGATTTTAGATTTTAAAAAAGCATCTGTGACACATCACAATAGCAGGTGTGGGAGATGGCGTGTGAAATTAAAATAAGTAGGTTGTGCAGGAAATACAAATTAGATAAATTTTTTCTTTACATTTTAACTTTTATTGAATTTATTAGGGTGACATTGGTTAATAAAATTATATAGGTTTCAAGTATAAATTATAATAATACATCATCTGTAGATTATATTCTGTGTTCATCACCAAAAGTGAAGTCTCATTCCATCACTATTTATTCCCACTTTACCCTATACTACCTTTCCCAATCCCCCTTTTTCTCTGGTAGCAACCATACTGTTGACTGTCCATAAGGGATTAATATAAATTTGGTTGCCAACACTGGTGAAATTCTTGAGACACTTGTAAGATGCAACTATATCAGCTTTCTAAAAACTTTTTTAAAATTTAGAGCACATGGACACCGACAATAAAAGACTTTCTGAATATAGCTCATAATAAAAAATAAAAACACATGAAAAGAATGGCCCACTGTGATGGACCCAGAAAATAGGAGAATAAGATTTTAAGTACACTGAGCAAATGAAACATAGATAAGTTATAAAATAAATATAATAGAGGAGAGAGAAATATACCAGCTATGAAGAAACAAAACAATAAAATTAGAAAAAGAAAAACAAGAACAGATAAATTGGTAACAGATTCTAATAAAATTTTAGTAAATTAAAAATATTGGCATTGTAATAAAAAATGCCAATAGATGGGTAAATGGATAATTAGACAAACATAAAGAGAAATTTAAAAACTGGAAAATAATTTGAAAAAAAACACCATTACCAACATACAATATTGACGGGTAAAAAGATCAAAAGTTTAAAGAAAATTTAAAATATATGGAATACTGAAAGAAAACATAACATTTTAATTAAGTGTTCCAGAAGAATAGAAGAGAAAAAAAAAATGGGAAAGAGATGCTATCCAAAATGGCATGGCTAAAAATGTCCAGAAATGATTTTTTTAAAAATGAATCCTCAAATTAATGTATGCTAACAATAAGGGTAATTATTAGTAGTATAAAATTTAGTGAAACTTCAGAATACTAAATAAAATCAAAATTGAAAAATCAAATCATAAAAAGGGAGGGAGAAAAGATAATCTATATAGGAACAATATCCAGAATGACAGCAGACATTTTTGTAGTAGCAAAGGCCAGTAGACAGTGGAACTGTATCTTCAGAATGCTGAAGGAAAATAACTGTTAACTTAGAATGCTATAATCAGCTAAACATTCAAAAGTGAAAGTGAAACAGGCGTTTAAAAACAAAGATTTAATTTATCACTTACAAATCCTTGCAGAAAGGGCTAATAACAGATATACTTTAGCAGAAAGTGAAATTGAACTTACAAGAAGAGTTTTAAATGCAGTAATACAAATTCATAAGAAGTCTTGATAACTATCAAAGAATCTATGGGATGAAGACCAAATGGCTTAAATTATTAAACAAAAAATTAAATAAACCTATTGCTTTCAGAAAAAAACTTCTAAATAACTAATGTGCCAAATAAAAAAAATTATAAAGTGTAAAAATACTTCCATCTGAATTTTATTACAAACAAAATGGAAAAAAAATATGGAGGTTCATCTATGGCTGTCATTAGAAATATACATATATCCCTAAAATTATGTATTAGAAAAAAATTTCAAAGATAAAAAGCTAATAGGATTTTATAATTGTGTTACATATGGATATGTACCTAAACAGTATATTGATTACTTTTATATACAAATTGTATCTTCATGTACATAGTGTAAAAGGTAAAGTAATAATAAAAACAAAAATAAGGAGATTATGGTAGGTCATATTAACCATGCTTTTTAGTTTTTCTATGTGATATTTTATCACCCTGAGGCCTTGCTGACTAGAGAGGGACTACTTTCCCAGGGTTAGCTGATTCCTGCAGAGAGCAAGCAACTACCCAGTGAGCATGGCTTTCATAACAAAACTAACCAATTCAGAGTCCAAATCCTCCAAATGACTGCTTTATTATATATTAATGCTTGTGAGACAGTAACTTCCATCCCTATTCACCATAGGCTTGGTCATCAAAAAACTAGGGGCACAAAATACTACACACCTCAGCAAATTGAAATTATTCTAAGTAGCCAAACTTAAATCTGGTCAGCTAACTTCACCACCTCAAAACACACACACACACACACACACACACACACACACACACACACACACTCCACAAGAATGATTTTCCCACAATTCTCCTCACTATCTCTCTGCTGAGGACTGACCCAAGCATTCCAAGTGTTGACTCTAGTCACATTGTGTAGCATGGCATGACCCCCTCCTCTTGGAAAATGTGAGTAATACACCATGTTTTCAATGAAAATCATCTCTTAATCTGTTGGCCTTGCCATACCGAAATGAAACTTGAGTAAATTTAAAACAGGACAGAGGATGTGATGTTAACAAGATGGTGAAGTTGCTAACTATACCCTCCATCTCCCAACGAAGATCAACAATTAACTATCCACAAATAAAAACAACTTTGGGACAGCTCAGGACTCTACTTAAGAAATTTCAGCATCAGAGTGGATTGGCAAGAAATATTCAAAGTGATAAAAAGCAAGGACCTAGAGCCAAAACTATGTTACACAGCAAGATGATCATTTAAAACTGAAGGAAAAATAAAGAGCCTCCCAGACAAAAAAAAAAAAACCTAAAGAAGTTCATTACCACCAAATCAATATTACAAGAAGTGTTGAAGGGTCTTTTTTTAGAGGAGAGGGGAAAAAAGGGGGAGGAACACAGTTAAAAAGAATAAACTTGTGCCCTGGCCAGTGTGGCTCAGTTAGTTGTAGCACTGTACCATGCACTGAAGGATCGCAGTTTGATTTCCAGTCAGGGAACATAATCACATTGCCAGTTTGATCCCCAGTCCGGGGGTGTATGGGAGGCAACCAATCAATGTTTCTCTCTCACATTGATGTTTCTCTATCTTTCCCTCTCTGTCTGTCTTTATCTCTCCATCTTCCTTCCTCTTTCGCTAAAAAAAAACCTCTATTTTAAAAAAGAACTAGCAATAAAATGCATACCTATCAATAATCACCTTAAATGTAAATAAATTAAATGCTCCAATAAAAAGATATAGGGTAGCCAAATGGATAAGAAAACATGACCCATATATATACACTGTCTATAAGACATCCACCTCAGAATGAAAGAGACAGATTGAAAGTAAAGGCAAATTGAAATGAAAAGAAAAAGCTAGCGTAGCAGTACTAATATCAGACAAAGTAAACTTTAAAACAAAAACTATAAGAGACAAAGAACAACTACATAGTGATAAAGGGATCATTCCAACAAGAAAAGAACACTTGTAAACTTTTATGCACCTAACACAGGAGCACCTTAATATGTAAAGCAAATCTTGATGGACAAAAAGGGAGAGATCAACAGTAATACAGCCATAGTAGGGAATTTTAACACCCCATTGACATCAATTAATAGATCTTCCAGACAGAAAATCAACAAGCAGACTTAAGTGACACATTAGATTAGCTGGATTTAATTGATAATTTCAGCACATTTCACCCCAAAGCAGCAAAATATACATTCTTTTTCAGTGTACATGAAACATTTTCTAGGATAGATCACATGTTAGGAAACAAAACAAGTCTCAGTGAATTTAAGAAGATTGCCCATCAGTAGATGAGTGGATTAAAAAGCTGTGGGACATTTACACCATGGAATACTATGCAGCTGTAAAGAAGAAGAATCTCATACCCTTTGGGACAGTATGGATGGTCCTGGAGAATATTATGCTAAGTGAAATAAGCCAGGCAGAGAAAGAAAAATATCACATGATCTTGCTTATACATGGAATCTAAAGAACTTAATAAACTGATGAGCAGAATAGATTCAATGACATGGAAGCATAGTTGAGACTGATGAAATGTCAGAGGGATGGAGGGGGCAGGAGGGTGGAGGGGGAGTGAGTAACCAAAGAATTTATATGCATATATGCACAACCCAAGGACACGGACAATGGTGGGGAGAGTGACTGGGGAGGGGGAAGGAACGGGGGGGGGGAACGGGTCATTGGGGAGAAAAAGGGACATCTGTAACACTTTAAACAAACAAACAAAAAAATTAAAAAAAAAGAAGATTGAAAACATATCAAGCATATTCTTTCACCATAATGGTATAAGACTAGAATTCAATCACAAGAAAAAAACTGAAAAACACACAAAGACATGGAGGCCAAATAATTATTAAACAATAAATGGGTCAACAATAAGATCAAGGATGAAATTAGACATTACCTTGAGACAAGTGAAAATGAGGACACAACCCAAAACCTATGGAACACAGTGAAAGCAATACTAAGAGGGAAATTCATACCATTACAGGCCTATCTCAAGAAACAAGAAAAATCTCAAACAAACAACCTAACCTTACACCTGAAGGAAAACAAAAACGAAAACAAAAACAAACCCCAAAGTGAATGGATTGAAGGAAATAATAAAAATTAGAGTGGAAATAAATGGCATAGACACTAAAATAAATTACAAAAGATCAATGAAACCAAAAGCTGATTCTTCGAAAACATAAAGATTGACAAACCTTTAACCAGATTCATAAAGAAAAAAGATAGAGGATTCAAAGAAATAAAATTAGAAATGAAAGAGTAAAAGTAACAAGTGACAACACAGAAATACAAAAGATGGATAGATCATTTTACAAACATCTATATGCCAAAAAATTGGACAACCTGGATGAAATAGATAAATTCCTATAAACACACAATCTTTTGACTCTGAATCAGAAAGAATCAGAAAATCTGAGCAAACTGAACACAACTAATGAAATCGAAGTGGTCAACAAAAAACTCCAAGCAAACAAAAGTCCTGGACTGGACAGCTTCACAGGTGAATTCTACCAAACATTCAAAGAAGAACTAACACCTATCCTTCTGAAACTATACCAAAAAATTCAAGAGGAGTGAAAACTCCCAAATTCATTTTATGAGGCAGGCATTATCCAAATTTCAAAACCAGATAAGGATATTACAAAGAAAGAAAATTACAGACTAATATCCCTGATGAACATAGATGCCAAAATTCTCAAAAAAATACCAACAAACCAGATCCAGCAATACCTTATTCAAAAGACCATACATCATGATCAAGTGGACTTTATTCTGGATATGTAAGGTTGGTACAATATTCACAAATCAATAAACATGATACATCTCATTAACAAAATGAAGGTTAAAAATCACATGACCATACCAATAGATGCAGAAAAAACATTCAATAAAATCTAGCACCTAACTCTCAGCAGAGTGGGAATAGAGGGAACATACCTCAATATAATGAAGGCCATATATGACAAACCCATAGCCAACATCATAGTCAAAGGGCAAAAACTAACAGCATTGCCCTTAAGGTCAGGAACAAGACAGGGATATCCACTGTCACCACACTTATTCAACATAATACTGGAAATCCTACCCACAGCAATCAGACAAGAAGAATAAATAAAAGATATTCAAATTGGAAAGGAAGAAGTGTCATTATTTGCAGATGGCATGACACTGTATATAGAGAAGCCTAAAGATTCCACCAAAAACAACTAGAATTGATAAATGAATTCAGTAAAGTACCAGGATACAAAATCAAAATCCAGAAATCAGTTGCATTTTTATACACCAACATAATGAACTATCAGAAATAGAAATTAAGAAAACAATCCAATTTAAAATTGCATCAAAAATATAAAATACCTAGGAATAAATTTAACCAAGGCTATAAAAGACCTGTACTTGAAAAATCATAAAACACTAAAGAAGGAAAATGAGGAAGATACAAACAAGTGGAAGCATATACCATGTTCATTGATAGAATTAACATCACTAAAATGTCCATACTACCTAAAGCAATCTATAGATTCTAAGCAAATCCTGTCAAGATACCAATGGTGTATTACACAGAACTACAACAAATATTCCAAAAATTTGTATGAAACTGAAAAAGACCCGAATAGCCATAGCAATTTTGAGACAGAAGAACAAAGTTAAAGGAATCATGCTACCTGGTATCAAACTATACTACAAGGCCATAGTAATCCAAAGAGCATGGTATTGGCATAAAAACAGGCACATAGATCAATGGAACAGAATAGAGAGCCCAGATGGTTAAAAGACATATGAAAAGATGCTTGGTGTCACAAATGATCAGAAAAATGCAAATTAAAACCATAATGAGATATCTCCTTACACCTGTCAGAGTGGCTACCATCAATAAATCAACAAACAAGTGTTGGTGAGCATGTGGAGAAAAGGGAATAACTCATGCACTGTTGGTGGGAATGCAGACTGATGAAGCTACTATGGGAAACAGTATAGAGTTTCGTCAAAAAATTAAAAATGGAGCTGCTTTATGACCTATTGATTCTAGTGTGGGGAATTTATCTGAAGGAACCCAAATCACTAATTTGAAAGAATATTTGCACCCCTATTTTACATTACAGTGTTATTTACAATAGACAATGTATGAAAGCAACCCAAGTGCCCATCAATTGGATGGGTGGATAAAAAGGCTGTTACATATATATAATGGAATATTACTCAGCCATAGAAAAGAATGAAACCTTACCATTTGTGACAGCATGGATAGAGCTAGAGAGTATTTTACTAAGTGAAATAAGTCAGTCAGAGAAAGACAAATACCATATGATTTCACTTTTATGTGGAATCTGAAGAACAAAATAAATGAACAAGCAAAACTGAAACAGATTCATAGATAACAGAGAAGATATGGTGGTTGCCACAGGGGAGGAGAGGTTCAGGCACTGGGTGAAAGAAGTGAAAGGACTAAAGAGCACAAATTGCTACTTACAGAATCCTTATGGGAAAGTGAAGCATAGGAAATACGGTCAATAATATTGTGATAACTATGCACGGTGCCAGGTGAGGTATTGGAAATATTGAGGGGGACACTATGTATATGATTGTCTAACCACTAAGCTGTACACCCAAAACCAATACATAATAAAATTTTTAAAAATAGAATTAAAAAAACACACACAGGATGTGTATAAATATAGTTAAATATTAATTGAATGAAGAATAACAATGTTTTATTAGGGAAGTAACCATCATTCACTGATGGTCTGAATGTAAAATGGTACAGCCACCATGGAAAACAGTATGGAGGCTCCTCAAACTATAAAGAATATAGTTACCTTTTGATCCAGCAATCCCTCTTCTGGGTATTTATTCGAAAAATTTGAAAACATTTCTGCTCAAAGATATATGCATCCCTATGTTCATTGCAGCGTTATTCATGGTGGCCAAGGCATGGAAACAACCAAAGTGTTCTTTGATAGATGACTGGATAAGAAAGATGTGACAGAGATGTACACTGGGACACTACTCAGCCATAAGAAGAGATGAAATACTGCCATTTGTGACAACATGGATGGATCTTGAGAATATCATGCTAAGAGAAATAAGTCAGATGGAGAACGTCAAGAATCACATCATTTCACTCATATGCACGATATAAAACTGAAAGAAACAAATTAGCACACAAGAAAAACAAATAAAAACTCATAGACACAGCTGTGCCGGGCTGGCTCAGCAGTTGAGCATCCACCTATGATCCAGGAGATCATGGTTCAATTCCCGGTCAGGGTACCTGCCCGGGTTGCAGGCTCGATCCCCAGTAGGGGGCGTGCAGGAGACAGCCGATCAATGACTCTCTCATCATTGATGTTTCTTTCTATCTCTCTCCCTTTCCCTTGCTTTTCCTCTCTCTGAAATCAATAAAGACATGTTTTTTTAAAAAACTCATAGACACAGACAACAGTATGGTGGTGATCTCAAGGAAGGGGTGGGGGGGTGCTAAGAATAAAGAGGGTTAAATATATGGTGACAGAAGATTTGATTTTGGGTGGTTGGCACATAATGCGATATACAGATCATGTATCATAAAGCTGTACATTTGAAACCTATATAATTTTATTAACCAATGTCACCCCAATAAATTAAAAATATAAAATAAAAACAAAATAAAACTAAAATACAGGACAGTAGTAACTTGTAAGATGGAGACTGAGTGATCAGAGTCATTCTAAATCTTTACATTGTTCAAGAGAAGCCTAGAAATAGTGACTCACTTTAGATCACATTAAGTATGCACCTTAAATTTTTAATGATAACCACTCAAAGAATGGAAATAGAGTGTACTTCCTTCTACATTGTTAGAAGGAGCATGAAAAATGTATAAAGGAAATTATAAATTCCTGGCCATCTGGTTAAGAGGCTGGAAGTAAAAGGACTGGAAAATCACAGACAAAGAGGTATGGGCTAGAGATATATTTCATATGGGAGTGGGCACTAAATGTAAAAATTTTTGTATTACATTAATGCCCAGTAGAATGCATCCACCATGGAAGAGGCTTTGGACAAATAGAGAAAATGGCTCAGCCAGGTATAATTAGCCCACCTTTGGCACTGACCACCATTAAAATGGCACAATGTGCACGTGAACACAGTGGACAGAGTTGCAAACAGAGGCTCTATATTGGCCTAACAGCATGGACTTGCACTTCCCAAGGCTACTTAAGCTAGTACTGCATGTCAATCTCTAACCTTTCAGTAACAGGGACAAACAGTGAACTCCTGCTATGGCTCTTCACCTCAAGGAGACCAACCAGCCACTTGGTGGTAAGTCATCTACACTGAGTCCCATCTATCCAAGAAAGCCCATGGTTTGTCCTCACAGAAATGATATATATCTAATCCAGGCACAGATTTTCCTTTCCTGTCTGAAAGCCTAAGCCAACACTGTCATCCAGGGTCTTAAGGAAGGCCCAATCCATGGACATGGAATCCTATACAGCATAGCATCTGACATCTGACCAAGGTATCCACTCCAAAACAAAGGAGGTGCAGGAATGGCCCCATGACCGTGGTATCGGCAGTTGATATCACATACTGCACTATCCAGAAGCAATTGGCTCATAGAACATTGGAATAGCCTTTTAAGGGCACAGCTAAAGCAAAAGCGTGGATGTGATGCTCTGCAAATGAGTGTCATCCTCTAAGAAGTAGTAAAATGTATTAGAGGCCTCTATATGGCATCATGTCTCCAAAGAGGAAGACTGCACAAGTCCAGGAACCAGGGAATTGAAGCTATGTTTTCATCACTTCCAAGGAGGACTTTGAGCTTTCCATCTTCACAATTCTAGGTTCTTCATGGTCCAAAGGGAGTGAACTCTTGTCACTGAACACTTTTTTTTGTACTTTTTAAAGCAGCTATGTGGAAATATAATTGACATACAATAAAATTCACATTTAAAGTGTGCAATTAGGTACGTTTTGATATATCTATACAAGCACGAATCCTTTACTCCAATCGAGTTAATGAGTACACTCATTGTTTCCTTGTGTCCCTAGGCAATCTCTCTCTTTTGCCTCTCCTAACGTTCCCCAACAAGCAACCATTAACCTGTGTTCTGTCACTGTAAATTTGTTTTCATTTTCTGGAATTTTATATAAATGAAATAGTACAGTATGAGCTCTTTCTTGTTTGGTTTTATTCATTCAGCATAATTAGAGATTTGTTCATGTCACATCTATCAATGGTGAATGTGACAGTTTGCCCATCTATTCATCTGTTGATAAACATTTGAGTTGTTTTCAGGTTTTGAAAATTATAAATAAAACTGCTCTGAACATGCATGTTCAAGTAACTGTAGGGGCACATGCTTTTATTTCTCTTATGTAAATACCTATGAGTGGAATGGCTGCATCATGATAGGTGTACATTTAACTTTTAAGAGAGTGGCAAACATTTCTCACCTGTCTGTACAGTTTTATGTTCTCATTAGCAGTGTCCAAAGTTCCAGTTCTCCCACATCCTTGCCAAAGTTTGGTATGGTGAATCTTTTGAAATTTAGCCATTCTAATTGGCATATAGTGTTATCTCACCGGTGATTTTAATCTACATTTCATTATGACTAACGGCATTGAGTATTTTTTCATGTGCTTATTTGCTATTCATTTATCTTCTTTGGTAAAATACCTGCTCAAGTCTTTTGCCCATTTTATTATTAGGTTATTGTATTTTTTGTAGTTGAGTTTTAGGAGTTCTTTATATATTCTGGATAAAAGTTTCTTGTCAGATATATGATTTGCAAATATTTTCTCCTCATCTATGGCTTGTTCTTTCATTCTCTTAGCAGAGTCTTATGAATACATATGAAGAAATTTCTAGTTTTGTTGAGTACAGTTTATCACATTTTTTCTTTTTTATGGATTGTGCTTTTGTTGTATCTAATACAGAGGTGAGTAAACCTTTTCTCTGATGGACCAGATAGTAAATATTTTAGGCTTGTGAACAATATAGTAGTCTGTCTCAACAATGTAACTCTGCCTTTATAGCAAAAGAACAGCCATAGACAATACATAATGAATAGGCAAGGAGAAGTTTCAGTAAATCTTTACTTATAAAAACTGATGGTACTTAATCTAAGAAATTTTTACATTTAGGTCTATGTTCCATTTTGACTAAATTTTTAAATGTGTTAGGAGGTATAAAGTTTATTTTTGCATATGAATATCCAATTGCTCTGGCCCCTTTTGTTGAAAAGACTCCTTTTGCCCTGGCCGGGTGGCTCAGTTGGTTGGAACATCGCCCCATACACAAAGGTTGTAGGTTCGATTCCCGGTCAGGGCGCATACCTAGGTTGTAGGTTGGATCTCCAGTTGGGGTGAGTAAGGGAAACAACCAACTAATGTCCGTCTGTCTGTCTCTCTCTCTCTCTCATCAGTAAAAATAAAAAAAATAAAAACATATCCTTCGGTGAGGCTTTAAAAGAAAGAAAAGACTCTTCTTTTCCCACTGACTGAATTGTCATGGCATCATGGCTGAAAATCATTTTTGCTTCCATATGTATGAGACTATCTCTGTACGCTATATTTTTTTCCAACTGAACTATTTGGGTATCTTCACAACATTACCAGCGTGCCTCGATTATTAAAGTTTTGTAATAAGACTTGAAAAACAGATAATGTTAGTCTTCCAACTTGTGTTTTTCTTTACCAGGTTGTTTTGGTTACTTTAGGTCCTATGCATTCCCATGTGAATTTTAGAATCAGCTTGTCAATTTCTTCACACACAAAAACCTGATGGTGTTTTGATAAGCTTTGAGTTGAATCTATTAATCAATTTTTGGAGAACTGTTATATTAACAATTTTGAGCTCTCTTACCCATAAATTCTAGCCAACAAGAAATGTGCTGCGTAAATCTTCTGTTTCATGGAGCTTAGGTGACAACAGCTTCAGCTGTGGCTTTTTTGGATCCACCACAAAATTTCATAAAGGCCGCAGTCTTCCCATTCTGCACCTAACAAAAATGTAAGCATGGTAGAAAAACATGTGCAGGCCTCTTCCTGCAAAACAGGGTCTTCTCAAATGGGAAAATTTGGGTCAAAGTATATCCACCGATGTGGCCAAAACTTAGTACAGCACCATAGTCTGAGATTCTTCTTTTTTTCCCTTTCTTTGCATGCTCCTAGAGGGGCCAGACTTGCACTGTCTGAAGATGCTGTCTGCCTACAAATTGCTTCCCTTTGTCTTAAGTAGGCAGTTCCTCTAATGAATCTCTTGTATGTCTAACCCGGTCTTAGCATCTGCTTCTCAAAGAATCTGAACTAACATGTGATGAATATTTGTGGTTTTAACTGCTGCAGAGTCAGAGCTGGATGGTGCTCCGGACTCTAGTGTGGGGAGGAATGGAGCAGCAGAATCACTTTAGTAGTAGAAAAATACTAAGTTGTCAAATCCTTAAACTCATATGGTATGAATGCAATAGATTGCTGCATAACAAAGTTTCATTTCAGAATAGTGTTCAGGATCCATTTGTTTACTTCTTTTCCTGATGCATTTATTGTTCCTGAGGAACTCACAAATCCAGCAATTGCACATGTTGGCTGAGGAATATTTTGCATTATTAAACAATTCATATTATTCCTAAAGGTGTATGTATATATATATCTATCCAGGAATGACATGAGTGAAACACAGTACCAATGATTTTCTTTGGTTACAAATGCATTTCAAACTAAAAATATGTGAGTAGTCTTATTTTATATAAATATTTTTAAAATTTTATATTTTTTATATTTTTTAGAAAATAAAATACGTAAACTTTACAGTATTTTGATTTAAAGGTGTGATTTTAATTCTCCCTATTTTTATTAATTTATTTTATAAGAAAAATAAGTTTAGCCCGGCAGGGTGTGGCTCAGCGGTTGAGCGTCGACCTAGGATCCAGGCGATCAGGGTTCAATTCCTGGTCGGGGCACATGCTCGGGTTGCAGGCTTGATCAATGACTTTCTCATCATTGATGTTTCTATCTCTCCCTCTCCTTTCCTCTCTCTGAAATCAATAAAGGTATATTTTTTTTAAAAAATAAGAAAAAAAAATAAGTTTAAAATATGAAAAATAGCCCTGGCTGGTGGCTCAGTTGGTTGGAGCATCATCCAGTACACCAAAAGTTTGCAAGTTCGATTCCTGGTCAGGGCACATACCCAGGTTTCCGGTTTGACCACTGGTTGTGGCACATATGGGAGACAATCGATCAATGTTTCTCTCTCACATTGTTTCTCTCTCTTTCTCCCTTCTTCTTCCTCTAAATTAAAAAAAAAATTAAAAAACAAAAAATAATTTTATTTTTAATTTATTTTAACTTACAATATACACAAAATATACTAAAAAATATATTTTTAATCCTTCAAATCAGAACTACAAATAGAACACAGATTATGTAAAAATCTTGATTATAAACAAGCTATTAGTGACCATTCTTCAATGAAATAAGAAAAAGAGTTAATGGAACAAATATATACTAACTTATGAATTACGTATATATTTATTTTATTACTCCCTGAAACACCACCAGACTATAAACAAAAAGTCAGACATGTAAAATAATTTAATTCAGTAGTTCTTGGCATTTTACTAACTCTCAGCATATGAAAACCATAGTTATGCATATATGTTTTGATTTTATTAGTATGACAGTATAGTAGTCAAGGTAGGAGATAAAATATTTTGCTTAAACTTGCGTTAGCTCTATTTGCAAGTTTCCATATGTATAAATATGGTACACATGCTTCTGTTAGCATGCTTGCTGCAGACCCTGCGAATCCAGGGGCTAGGCCTAACTTTCAGTGTGTGAGTGTGAGTGTGAGTGTGAGTGTGGAAGGGTCAAGTAGAGGTCTTGTTAAGACCTCTGGAGCAGGGGCCTCTTCAGTCCCTGATGAAGGTGAGAGAGAGATAAAATACCAGGAGCACAGAGAGCTCGAGGGTTCCCATTCTACTCATACTTGTGATAGACTGGAGAAAGATGGGCCAGATAGATATTCAGCTTTAAAAAGGCTAAGTTGCCCTAGATCTTATCATCTTCTTTCCAGGATCAGAAGAGCTCCACCCTATTTCCTGATTTCTCACTGTGAATTAACCTCTACCCCTCCATATATGCAATGCATTTGGCTCTTTTATTCCACATAAGTCAAATTTTCAGTGACTTCTGATTGTACCTAAAACTGGAACAGTTATACCTATATTTTCATCACTAAGTATGTCTCTAGTTTATTTCTTGTCCATAGAGTAATTTATCTTTTTTAGCATACTTTTATATTTTTATTATCATTTTTTGTGTCTCAAGTGGGGAACAGGGAAGATAAAGCATAAACTCATCATGCATTTTTTCCTACATTTTTACTAGTAAAGACAGACCTTTGTCTTTACCAGTAAAATACATTTATTTGTATTCATATTTATTCTTTTGTAAATTTTTGGTTCATAGCCCTTGCCCATTTTTATTGGGATGTTATTATGTGTGTATTTTTTAACTGTCACGGATCCGCAAAAGCTCTTTACCTATTATATACATTGCCCCTTTGCCTGCAAAAATTTTACCCTACATTGTCATTTGCCATTAAATTTTTTCTATTGTTCATTTACATGAACAAAATTTTCAATGGTATGTATTTTTAATTGTAAGTAGCCAAATTACAATATTTCATTTGTAATTATCCAAATTTATACCCTATAAATTCAATATATTCTATTATTCTACTGTGGCCATGTGTCTTCTCTTAATGTTCCCTTGTAAGTGTTGGCTTCTTTGTTTGAAAGGTTTTTGATGCCTACATTCCCTTTAAATAATGTCAATAACCTGAAAAAAAAAACGCTGTCAATTTCTACCTATAGCGCATGTTCAAAGGCTGTATAATGTAACTACATTATTCCAATGCTCTAGTTTATGACTAATTGAATTCTTCATGAAAAAAGACATTTTACACAACAGCTAGAGAATTAAAATATTAAACTCCCACTTCTGATTGCTAATTTTCTTTCTTTCCTCATGACAGACCTAAAGTTGTCAGAAAGCAATGGCAAAGTACATTACAAGTAGAAATCAAATTACTCTGAATTCAATTTGCACACTTCTTTATTAGAAAAAGACACTAATCATAACTTTGCAAAGAAAATACTGTAGCCTGTATCATTGGTATTTAATACTTAATACCAAGAATGCAGTCATGCTGTGAAGTTTTAAGAAAGTGCTCTCCCCATGTAAGAGTTAGCACATACCTGTTAGGTTGATTCCACATGGATTCTTCCCTAAAAATAAACCATGTTATTTAGATAATTCAATGTTCCCTCTCAGATTGTTTAATTCTCAAGTGTATCATATCGACCATTCAAAATGTAGTTTCTCTGCTTTCTTCCTAGGTTTCCCTTCTTTTTCATGGAGTATAATTGAAAAAGTACTGGATTTAGAATAAAAAATCAAGCATTAGAATCCAAACTATCAATTTCTGTGTCACCTTAGCCTAGTTACATAATTCTTCTGAGCACTAGTGTTATCATCATAATTAGCTAGTTTATTAATATTAATAAAAGAAAGAGAGCAAAGGGGAGGCCAGACAGTATAAGCACAGTCATCTGGGAAGCTTCAGGAGGAAGGTACAGTTTCATGCTCCCCAGTGAACCACAGGTCCATTCCCTGCAGATCACTGGGGGAAGGGATTAAACAATGCGGGACACGGGCACATGTGCAGTGAAGTATGGGTGGCATAGGAAAGGTGCTTGCCTCTCAGTCTAGCCTGGGGAACAAAGGATTGGTTGGGGGGTGCACTCTATTAGAAACATGCAAAATCTTGAAAAGTCCCTGGTTAAAATCCCTAGACAAAGAGTTCCTTCTCTCCTTTTCTCTCTTGCCCCATGACCTGCACTCACCCATGCACTCACCTATTCTTGCTCCATAGACGTGTGGCCTTAAGCAGCCTCCCCTACACACGATGGACTACAACTAAGAACACAAGCTAAGCTAGCCAGTTGCTGGACAGGACTGTACTTTAATATGGAACAGAAATTCTGGGTAGTGGCCTTAATTCTGGCCCTGCTGAAGACAAGATTGGACTTCTTTCATGGCAAGATGGACATAGAGGGGATCTTGGAGGGGAACCTCCTTAATTTTATATCATCAATAAAGCTTTCTACTAAACCTCATCTTCCCTTGGGGGCCTCAGGAAGTTCTTTTCCTTACGGCACCCCAAGAACTCCACTTCCACCAATAACACTAGCATTGATACCATTGTAAATAACCCAGTTTTTAATTAACAGGAAAGGAACAAAGGGAAGTCCAAATAGACACATGCCCAGTAAAGTATGGATGAAATAGGGAAGGTACTTGTCAGTCACGCCTGGGAACAGGTCATAGGCCAGAGTAGGTGTGGCCATTGCAAGGGCATGAAATTTGAGATACTTAAACTCCTAAACAAAGGAGTTCCTTCTCTTGCTTGTGCCCAACTCTTGGCCTGCAGGACTCTCACACTCTTGCACTGCTGCAGTTACCTACATGGCCCACAGCCATGTGGACCCTGCACAATGGACTAATAGACTACAATTAGCCTGATGCTACATCAGACCCAGCTCCATGATGGAATGGAAACTCTGGATGCTGGCTTTGCTTCTAGCTCTGCTGAATCCCCAACTGTACCTCTTCCAGGACTAGTTTAAGGGAAGTAGGACTTTGCAAACCCAGAGATGTAATTCCATACAAATAAAGATCACTCATCCTCCCATGAGAGTCTTAGAAAATTATTTTTCTAAAGATATCATAAGGACCCGGTTCTGAGCATCCACTGGGGAAAGGGATCCCTCACTTCCACCGGTGGATGCCCCACTTCCACTGATAACAGCATCATCACAAAGCTGTTAGTATGAGTACATGAGAACACATATGTAAAAACTCCTGACCACATGGTGACTAATTACTAAATGGTGTTGAATCCAAATCTGAATTTCCGCATTGAATTTGGAAAGGCACCATGATTCAGTACTCTGCTCTTTATCTTTTTCACCCTAAATGCATCTTCTTCATGTAATACCTCTTCGCTAAAGTCTAACTGGAACCTGTCAGATCCTTTTCTTTATTGCCCCCAGCAGAGTGGCCCACCTTTACTACAGGCCCAATTTACTCCAAAATCAACCTGCATTTGTTGATAATTTGCTTTTAAAATGTTTCCCATTGTGGCCTGGCCAAGTATGGCTCAGCGGTTGAGCATTGACCTAGGATCCAAGAGATCATTGTTCGATTCCCGGTCAGGGCACATACCTGGGTTGCGGGCTTTATCCCCAGCAGGGCGTGTCCAGGAGGAAGCCGTTCAATGACTCTCTCATCATTAATGTTTCTCTCTCTCTCCTTCTCCCTTCCTCTCTCTGAAATCAATAAAGATATATTATAATAAAAAATAAAAGAATTAAAAAATAAAATGTTTCCCATTGTGTATGTTCAACTGCATCAAGTAGATGATAACTTTTCGAGGTCAGAGGCTATGTCTTCACTTTTTGCAGGAGTTGCTGTAAGCATTATACAATGAGTGAGGCCCTCTATAACATGCAATGTTTTATCCCTTCTTAAGTAAATTCTGCAACATTCTGTCTACTTACAGATTTGATTTAGATAATATAATAGCCTCATCAATCGAAGGCAATAAAATCATTCTGCCCTCTCACTAGTTTAAATGATGTTAAATTTTACTTTTCAATCTATGACTACTCAGAGGAAGGGCCAATTGGGCTATAAAGGGGGGAGGGTAGGAGACAGGAAGTAAACCAGCCTGGTGAGAGATTGCAGGTGAGCGGTGAATAAGAAAGGACTCAAAGGAGCTGCCAAAGGAAAATGATCTCTGGGGAAGTTAAAGGAGTTCTCATTTTTATAGTTTAATAAGTGACAGCACTTCATGCTCATTTACTAGTCCACCAGCATTTTCTCCATCAAAATTCATATTTTGACCTCTATGTACCTTACTGGTAGGCCTCACCCTGCTGCTTCACTGCCCGCTGCTCTAGCAGCTGTTAATAAGCAGGGATCCCAGCTTCTTTAGCAGCAGGTCAAGGGAGTGAGTCAAGAGAAGAGACTGAGGTGGGGGGCAGGCAAGGTATAAGGAACATGTAATCTTGGGGCAAGAATTCCAGGCAAAGTGAAGGAGAGAAGACTGGTAAATGTGAGGGAGCCTGAGGTAAATGAGGCATTTGAAAAAGTTAAAGGTATAGGGATTTTAAAAATCTCTTGCACTACATTAAGAAGTTAATTGTTTTTCAAAGCTTCTCTCAGGGGATGAAGGGGCCAAAACCCAGAGTCTATTAACAACTCCTTTTTTTTTAACCCTAATTCACGGATATTTTTCCCATTGCTTTTCAGAGAAAGTGGAAGGGAGAGAGGGAGAAAAAAACACTGATGTGAAAGAGACACATCGATTGATTGCCTCCCACACGTGCCCTGACCGGGGCCAGGGGATCAAGCCTGCAACTGAGGTATGTGCCCTTGGGCGGAATTGAACCCAGGACCCTTCAGTCCGCAGGCTGATGCTCTAACCACTGAGCAAAACCAGCCAGGGCCGATAACAACTCCTTATATGGAGCTGGATAAAACCAGGCGGTAACTTCCAGGAGAAAGATGGGGAGGAGGCTGAGAAGTTTCTATCCAACACACCTTTGCCCTTTCTACCTACTGATCTCTCTCCAGCCCTCTTTCCTTCCGTTTTTCTCAACTGTACTTTTTTTTTCTATCATTCTGCTGACCTGTGTGAAAACACTTATAACTGTTGTTAAACCAGTTCAACTGAGTACATTTTGAAGATCTTAGGTTTTATTTAACGATTCATGAACCTGGCATCATCCAGTCTAGCAGATAGAAAGGAGCTCTAAGGAGATATACAAAATGAAAGACTTTTATAGGGAGAAGGGGGCAGGAACCAGATAGTTATACTAGGCAAAAAGGTGGATTTGTTACTGTGAGTTTCCTTTCCTTTAGGAGACAGCAAGAGTCTATCGGGCAAATTACTTAATTAGTGCTGAACAGGTAATTCCTGACTGACTGGTTTAAGTTTTCATTTCTGGGAAAGCTGAAACTGTTATTAGTTTAAGTATAGGTTTGCTGATGTGGGGCTTAGCATAAGTGATACCATTTTGGATCTGTTTTCTTATTTTTTATTTATTTATTTATTTATTTATTTATTTATTTATTTATTTATTTATTTATTAAATATATCTTTATTGATTTCAGAGAGAGGAAAGGAGAGGGAGAGAGAGAGATAGAAACATCAATGATGAGAGAGTCATTGATCAGCTGCAGTCCGCAACCCGGGCATGTGCCCTGACCGGGAATCGAACCCTGATCACCTGGATCCTAGGTCGACACTCAACCGCTGAGCCACGCCCAGCCAGGCTGTTTTCTTATTTTTAATGCTGTGAAAGGCAGTAGGCAAATTCATTGTATTCTGCCTCCTGTTGGTAGTCAAGTTTGAGCACTAAATATATCACTGGGTGACTTTTTCAGCATGAGCTCTCTGAACTCACATCTAACTTCCATCCACACAAACCCACATAATTTGTCCAGGACAAGGGCGGTGAGAGTAGACTTCTCATCCATCCTGAATATAAAAGTCAAAACTAGTCAGAGAAAAGAGATTGGCTTATCCTAAAAAATTAAATCTGTACTCTATAAAGTACATATAAAATTGTCAAAGGAATAAACGTAGAAGAGAAGCACACTATCAAGAGCTTAGGCAAGTAATGACATTTTACTTCTTCCTTTCCAATTTGGATGCCTTTTATTTCTTTTTCTTGTGTTATTGCTATAAATGAACAAACAAAATGGAAAAAGAGGCAAAAATACAGAGAACAGACTGATGGTTGCCAAAGGGGAGAGGGATTTGAGGCTTGGGTAAAAAAGCTTAAGGGAACCCTGGCTGGGTGGCTCAGTTGGTTGGGGCATCATCCCATACACCAGAAGGTTGTGGGTTTGATGCCTGGTCAGGGCACAAACTTAGGCTGTGGTTTTGATCCCTGATCGGGGCCTGTACTGTAGGCAACCAATCAATGTTTCTCTCTCTCTTCTTTTCTCTCTCTCTCCCTGCCCCCTTCCTCTCTCTCCAAAATCCATTTTTAAAAAAACATATCCTCAGGTGAAGATTCTTAAAAAAATAAAAATAAAAACCAATAAAAACATATTCTCGGGTGAGGATTAATAAAATAAGAAAAAAGGTTAATGGATTATGAAGTGCAGATTGGTAGTCACAAAATAGTCACCGGGATGTAAAGTACAGCACAGGGAATATAGCTGATAATATTGTAATAACTATATATAGTGAGTGCCATGTGTATACTTGAAATAGCAGGGGGATCACTTTGTATATGATTGTCTAACCACTATGCTGTACACCTGAGAATAATACAAAATAATATTAAATGTAAACTGCAATTGAAAAATAATTTTTTTTAAAAAGCTTATGCAAATATTCACCTCCCCAAAAAGAGATTCTCTAGTGTACTGGATATTGCACTATTTCCAGGAATATCATTCTCAAAGTCAGTACCACAGCTCTGAATTATAGTTAGATTTTTTTCCCCTTTGCCTGCCAAGAAACAATTTCATTCGTTGACAGTAAAAATTATAGCATCTAAGGCATAATGATTACTGAATTCATGAAGTACAATGTTCCTTCCCCAGAAATGTGAGGCCACATTAATCAATCAGATTTCACAGATAAACTGTAAGTGATCCAATAATGGATACAATACTATAAACTAAGAATATTTAATATGACCTGACCTGGACAGAGAACAATTATTATTATGATATAATTTATCAAAATACTCCAAAGGGAGCAAGGTGAAAGACAATCTATTCCTTCATGCCTAATTTATGCAAAACGTCATATCAAATGAGCCTAAATAGTTGAGGCTACTTTTACAATTGCAAATTCTAATAGTAGAAAACACTAGAGGACTTTGAAAAGAAAATCATAAACCTGGGTAAAAATACTAGTAAGCCCAAGAGTTAATAACAGTTGACAGTTATTGAGTGCTTACTCTGTTTCAGGCACTTTTGGAAGCACCATATTTACAACATCTCTTTTCATCATTGAAACAGTCTTATGTGGTTGATACTCTTGGCAGCTTTATTTTATAGATGGGGAAATTAAAGCACTGAGAGAGACTAACTAACTTGTTCAAGGTCATGCAATTAAGTGGTGAAGTCCAACACTGATAGTCTGGCTTCAGAAGCCAAGTAGTCAACTGCTGGGCAGTGGTTGGGAACAGGAGAGCTCAGAAGAGAGACTAGTTCAGAGGCCTGAGTCAAGGTGAAAGGAAATGAGTTCTGGAAATGATGATAGATGCAGCAGGAACTTAAAAGATTTATCAAAGATGTTGCAGAAGAATTATCAGTAGAATTTGATAACTGATTATATATGAAGGATTACAGAAAGTTGTTTAAGTTGATAGAGGCTTCAAGCTTAGTTTGGTAGCGATATAAACTAACCTAGTAAAAAATGAACTGTGGCTGGTTTATGAGGAAAGATAAGTTTAGTGTTAGATGTATAAACTGAGATATTTTGAGGATATATTGTATATAAATAAATGCCCAGAAGGCAAATAAAAATAGAGACCTGAATCCTAAAAGAAAATGGCCACAGACACATTTTGGAAATATATTTGTATAGAAAATTGATCTGTGGACCAGCCGGTGTGGCTCAGTGGATGAGCATCGACCCATGCACCAAGAGGTCACCAGTTTGATTACCGGTCAGGGCACATGCCCAGGTTGTGGGCTCGATCCTGGGCAAGGGGCATGCAGGAGGCAGCTAATTGATGTTGATGTTTCTCCCTCATCGATGTTTCTCTCTCTCTCATCCTTCCTCTCTCTCTAAAAATCAATAAACATATTTTTTTTAAAAAAAAGAATATTGATCTGTGGATTGAATCTTTGAAAATATTTTTAATCAGTGGGTAGAAGAGGAGTCAGAAAAGGAAATTTTATCAGTGTTTATCAGAGTAGTAAGACGATAATTATAAGAGCTCAGTGTTCTAGAAATGAAGAAAAAAAATTTCCAACAGAGTAATATATTCAAAAGTGTATAATGCTGCAAAAAATTGAGCAGGATGAGAACTGAGATGTCATTGTACTATCAGTATAGTTTGTGTGGACAAAAAGGGGTCACATACTAAACCTGACAAGCTCAAGGGAGGACTTCGTGGTGACCTTACAAACTCAGAGACCTAAGGAACCATAAGGATGGTCTGAAATTAAAACTTTTGAACTAAAAGCAGTTTATGGTGGGTAGTCATGTCCTAGGTCAGCATCTTCCCCGACAAAGGTCAATCTTTACCTTAACTGAGCTTGTCTATTGTTTTTATGCATCTATGATAACATATCTTTGGACTGTCAAAGTAATTTTCCTTTTTCTGGACCCCTCAAAGCACAGGCACTGCTCTTCAGAGACCACAAGTCCCCTCATTGTTACTGAGTTAATTGGTGATTGTTAAATATCCCATACCCACCTATGTAAATGAAGTATGTGTCTATCAGTTTACTTTCTATCCAATCCCAGAGGTTTCCCCTCTTTGCTTCCTCCCCCTTCCCTAACCTATCACCAACAGATTTCATGTAACCCAGTTACATCTCCTCTTTTGATTGTAATGTATAAAATAAGGGGCAAAACTGCCATTTTTCCAGAGCGTTATCTCAATCCATTGAGATTGTGCTTCTCGGAAATTATTGACAGTTTGGCTCAAACTCACAAAAATTCTTCACAGGTTTGAATGTTTCTTAGGTTGACATTTGAAAAAGCAGTTCTATTAAAGTGGTAAAGGTAGAAGACATCACAAGTTATTGAAAACAGAGAAATAGTAGTGGAGATAAGAGATGATACACAACACTTTCAAGACATTCATTCAGGAAATAAATGTGAATGGTGAAGCATAGTTTTAGGAAGAAAGTGGTGTCAAATAAGGACTTCTTTAAACCATTGATTCTTTAAACACATGGGTAGATAGAGAGAGAAAAAAAAACTAGTGAGGAAAGGTGCTCAAAATAAAAGATGGAAGAAATAATTTATATCCTTTCCTAAGAAGAGATGTGGGTAAGACTAAGATCACAAAAATATAAAAGCAGAAGATTATGACATCAAGATCAATGCTTTACAAATGCCAGTTCATGAACTGATTTTAAAAAGATGGCATCAGAATCATCCCAGGAACCTACAAAAAAGATTGACTCAGTCAGAGAAAGGTAAATACCATATGACTTCACTTATATGTGGAATAAAAAAACTAAACGAACCAACAAAATTGAAACAGACCCATACATACAGAGAACAGATTGATGTTTGTCGGAGGCCAGGTGGGTTGAGGGGCAGGGTAAAAAAGGTGAAGGGACTGAGAAGTACAGATTGGTAGTTACAAAACAGTCATGGGGATATAAAGCACAACACAGGAAATATAGTCAATAATACTGTAATAATTATATATGGTGCCTGGTGGGTACTGGAAATAGCAGGGGGAACGCTTTGTGAAGTGTATGATTGTCTGACCACTATGATGTACACCTGAAAGTAATACAAAATAGTATTGACTATAAATTGTAATAAAAAAAATTACTTCCTGGGCTTAGCCTTCACAGGCTCTAATTCAATAGACCTTAGTTATGGCCTAAAAACCTGTATATTTAAAAAAACTGCTCAAGCAACCTTGTTGCATAGTTATAGAGCAGTGAACCTCACCTTTCTCAGATGAATGCCTCCTGTCTTAACATATATATTGTAATGCCCTCTTTGTAAAAACCATCAATAGTATAACTGATCTACACCCAAAATTTCAAAATATTGATGTAGTGGTTTAACTAAAGCATAAAAAAGAAATATCAGAAAAGAGCTTTATAATATGATTATACATAAATGTAATATATCACATATTTCAATATGTAAATATTTGGGCATCGATACACTGAAAACATAATGAAAAAGTCAGGAGCTTGTTTGTATCTATTTAAAATGAAGAAACTTGGATTTAAGAAAATATTGAACTTAATATTTTCACTACTTTTTATTTCTATTTGGCATTTCAATATAATGGCTGTAGAAATATATCCTACAGGGCTGTAAAAAAAGAATACACTCTTATCTTTTGCAACAGCACAGATGGACCTGGAGATTATTATGCTAAGTGAAATAAGCCAGTCAGAGAAAGACAAACACTATATGATCTCACTTATATGTGGAGTCTAATAAACAAAAAACCTGATAAACGAAATAAAAACCAGAGGCATGGAATATGGAACAGACAGAGCTGTCAGAGGGGAGGGGGTGGGGTGGACAGGGTGAAAGAAGGTGAAGGGCTTAGCTGAAGAACACAGATGCATAACCCTGGTCCAGTATGAGAGAAGACTATACAGGTGTGGAAGCCATTTCTGAGGCAGGCTATCACAATATTTATTGCCTATTCATCCTCTTCAGGTAAATTTTAATGCAATTATGACATGTTTCCAAGCATAAGTAATTCTTGCTCACCGCTTGAGAGAGCATTAATAAAAATTTGAGGAGTTATCAATTTTGCTAATGATGCATGACACCAGCTTACTTAATAAGATATATTTAATTATTAGGAAAATTTTACATAGTCTTAGAGTGTTATCTTCCTTTCAACAAAATTAAACTTCACTAAAGGTATTTTAAATATACCTCCATGTGTTTCACTACATAACATTTTACTCTTGCTATAGAAACATTATTTCCTCTAGCTACACCTTCTTAAATTCTAAAAATAAATGTTGAAAGGCAGGATTTCTTTTCTGGATATACAACCAGATAGTAATACAGGGTTAAAAATCAATGAAGATTTTTTTATTAGAATAAACATTTCAAATATGATGAAAGTAGAATATGAAATGTCAATATTCTTAATGACAAATATTTGATGAAATACATTAAAATAATTGCAAAACACTATTTTAATCATAATATAAAGTGAAGTTCCTTATTCAGATAATGTTAATGAGACTAAATAACCAACATCAAGCTAGAAGATCAATACTTTTTCCTTATAAAACAAACCAAGAAAAACCCACTTATTTCTAAGATGTCATCTAAATTAAGAAAATGCTTGTACTTTCTTTTTTTTTTTCAGGAATTCTTTTAGGGTGTTCATGAGAGTGGTGTTGAACTCCTCCTCCATGTTCAGCTTGACTGGAGATATCTAGGAGCACAAGAGGCAGTGAACCAATAGCACCATCTCCAGGGAGCTCATGATTGCCTTCAGCTATTGAAAGGTACATCTTAACAGAAGGGGATTATATTTATGCTGTATAGCTCCAGAGAATGGGCATTTTAAAGAAGACAAAGATTTCAGTTTTATATAAATACCTATTCAAGCATTTTAACTTTCTCATTTAGGTCACAGAATATTAATATAGGAGGCTGCTGTGGTAGCAAGTCCCAGAGACAATGCTCTCAAAGTCTGTGCTCTTTCCCTCTCTGGGCCTCAGTGTCCTCATTTATAAAATAGGGACATGGAGCTCCTGTGAAGTCAGGAGTTCCCAAGGTGGGATGCTTAATTCTAAGGTACAATTTTTAAAAAGGCAAGTGGGGTGGCACGGAGCAAACCATTTTCAAATTTTCAGAAAGGCTGAGAAAGTATATATGTATTCATTCAGGAAGTACTGCTTTTTTTATTTTTATTTTTTTAAATATTTATTGTTGAAAGTATTATAGGTGTTCCCCTTTTTACTCCCATTGGACCCAGCCACTCCACTCCCAGCCCTTCCCCGGGCCTTCCCCACACTACTGTCTGTGTCCATGGGCTATGCATATATGCATATAAGTTCTTTTTTAATTTGACTTTTATTTTGATGTAAAGTTTATTTTGTGTTTAATATTAGCCAATGTATATATATTCTTTTAATCCTCACCTGAGGATATGCTTTTGATTTTTAGAGAGAGGGGAATAGAGAGAGAGAGAAAGAAACATGGATGTGAGAGAAACATCAATTGGTTGCTTCCCATTTACGCCCAAACCGGTTGCTTCTCATTTACAAACAAAAGAGAAATAAACTCTTAGATACAGTGAAAAAACTGAGGGTTTCCAGAGGGGAAGGGAATTGGGGGCTGAGTGAAAAAGGTGAAGGGAGTGAGTCTCACTCATATTTTTAAAGTAATAGGGATCAGTTTTGGCCTTTGACAAAATCATGTAATTGACTAGCCCTGTCTGATGGTTCTCCTTCCCTTCCCCCGTGCTTGCTCTCTTACACTGTGATCTCTAGTTTCCACACTTGTTCCTTTAAAATATTTTCTCACAGTGAGGCATAAAGGACTGAAAAGAATTTAAAAGGCCTACATATATATACACCCCCAGGGGATAGGGTGTTCATGAGATAACACATGAAAACTACCTATCACAATGCCTGGCACAAAGTATGTAATTAATAATGGTCAGTTTCCTTTTTTTGCAGCTTTGTCTTTCACAGCACTTATAAGTCAAAGTGGCCTAAAAATATTAACTCACACTTTTAAAGAATGCTGTTTGTCAGCCACCCTGCTTAAGCATATTATATATGCATTACCTAAGTTAATCCTTACAACAGCCATACAAACGGAGTCTTACTATTATCCTAATATTACCGATGAGGAATCTGAAACTCAGAGCTTGCCACAGCCAGTAAGTTGTGAAGCCGAAATCAAGATGAAGTCTTTTTGATTCCTGGATCCATTTTCTACTTCTCTAACCTTTATCCTCTATTCCCAGTAAACCTGCTCTGCACTTCTTGTTTTGTTTTGTTTTGTTTTATTTATTTATTTGGTTAATTTATCTTTATTATTGAAAGTATTACAGATGGCCTCCTTTTTCCCCACTGACACCCTCCACCCCACTCCCTGCACTTCTTAAGAGCTTCACTTGTTCTTTGACTTTTATCCCCTCCCCACCCTCTCAAGTGTACAAATTCAACAAAACACCACACAACAGGCAGTATGACTAAAGATATACACAATAAAGAGTATATATTGTACAAGTAAGACAGAGTCGGCTAGTCATCCAACAAAATCAGCTACTATATTTTCCAGAGGGATAGAAACAAAAATAGGTATACATTTCCAAACCTTTTTTGCAGTTAGCTGGAGCCATATGGCTAATTTTGGTCAATAAGATGTAAACTAATGTGATATGTACAACTTCTGTGTGATCGCCAATATATGAAACAACAACAACCTTACACCTTCACTTTCCCTTAAATTCAAACGTGAAATGCCAGAGGCTCAATTTTCACCATGCTGATAAAGATAATTCCTTTGCGTAAAGATGGTCAAACTTCTTCTGCAAAGGGCCAAACAGTAAATATTTAAGGTTTTATGGGCCACATGGAGTATTTGTTGCAACTACTCAACTCTGCGTTTGTAGCACTAAAGTGGCCATAAACAACACATAGACAATGAACATGGCTGCATTCCAATAAAAATGTATTTATCAATATACGTAAGCAACCAAAGTGCCCATCAATAGACAAGTGCATATAAAAATTGTGGTACATATATAGGGTGTCCCCCAAAATGTATATACATACTTTGAATAATTACAAAGGCAGTGTTTATTAAAATATATTTCATTTTCAAAACTGAGCTACCAGCTGTAAAAGTGTGTATACATTTTTTGTGACACCCTGTATACAATGGAGCATTACTTGGCCATAAAATCGTATCATTTGTGACAGCATGGATGGACCTAGAGGGTACTATGCTAAGCAAAATAAATCAATAAGAGAAAGACAAATACTGTATCATATGATTTCACTTTTATGTGGAATCTAAAGAACAAAATTAATGAACAAACTGAAACAGACTCATAGATAACAAAGAACAGATTGATGGTTATAGAGGGGAGGGGATTTGGGGAACTGGGTGAAAAGGTGAAAGATTTAAGAAGTAGAGATTGGTAGTTATAAAATAGTCATGGGGACGTAAAGTACAGCATAAGGAATATAATCAATAACATTTTAATAACTATGGATGGTGCCAGATGGGTACTGGAAATATCAAGGGGAACACTTTGTAAAGTACAGAGTGTGGCAAAACTAGATTCACAGTTCTGAGTATGCGAAACAGAGTTTATTCCTGTATAGTGGAACCTTGGTTCTTGAACTTAATTTGTTCCAGAAGGCTGTTTGAGAAGCAATTTGTTCAAAAACTGAGTCATTTTTCCCCGTTTGAAATAATGTAATATGAATTGATCCATCCCAGACCCCCAAATGATTCCCTATTTTAAACTTTCTTGTACACAGTACATGTCTAATGTACTGTTCCATCTATAAACACTTTAAAAACAAAAAGGACATGAAAGGCAAATGAAAATTTAACAAAAGGAAATTAAATGTACAATAAAAAATAAAAATTTATGTACATACTAGAACTTACCTTTAATACTGAGAGCTATTGATGACTGAATGTGGAGAGGAGGGAGGGAGGGGTGGAGGGATGTTATTGCTTGGAAGGGAAGTCCCCTTCCATAAAAACCTCAGGCAGCTGTTCTTCTGGGGTTCTCCTTCTTTTTTGTCTCTTTGCTCCACCAGAACTTGCTTCAGGCTCTCTGGCCTCTGTCTCATTAAAAACCTATCCAATGAGGTTTGGTTTTGCCTGCATTTAAACACTTGCCTGAAGTGAAATGCTGCGTTGTCATTGAACAGCTTTATAGCAAGGTTCACTACTTTTTTGTCATGGTGATGTTTCTCAATAAATATTCACAGCACAAATTCCTGAGACTTAGCAATGTGAGGTTCAGCTGTAAAGAGACTCGTACTGGGCCATTCTCTCTTTTGTCACCTGAGAGAACTTGACTCATCTTACAGGTATCAGCATGAAAGGGTTGTGGTGTTGAGAACTGAAGTTCAGTTCCACAATCACGACTTTTTTCCATGAACAACTTGGTGGAAAACCCAATTGTTTGAGATGAGAAATGTGCGAGAACAGAGGTATGATTGCATTTTTATGTATTCATTATTGTATTGTTTTTGATACAAACAACTGTATACCTCCTTTTGTCCCACCTAATATATGATTCTCTAACCACTATGCTATACACTTGAAACTAATACAAAATATTATTGAATGTAAACTGCAATTGAAAAATAAAATTTAAAAAAAGAAATGAAGGAAATCTTTTCATTTGTGAGAACATTGAGGACCTTGAGGGCATTATGCTAAGTGAAATAAGTCAGACATAGAAGACATGATCTCACTTACATGTGGAATCTTTAAAAAGCAGCAGAGAGTAAATTAGTGGTTGCCAAGGGCTATAGGTGTGGGAAGTGAGGAGTTGGTGGTCAAAGGGTACAAACTTCCATTTATAAGTTCTGGGGATCGAATGTACAGCATGGTGACTATAGTTAACAATATCTATTGTATACTTGAAAGTAGTTAAGAGAGTAGATCTCAAGTGTGCTAACCACCAAAAAAGGTAACTATGTAAGGTGCTGGATGAGTTAACTAACCTTATCGTGGTAATCATTTCACAATATCAAATTATTACATTTTATACATTAAACTTGCCCAGTGTTGTATGTCAATTATACCTTAATAAAGCTGGGAAAATGCTTGCTAAATGTCCAAATGGAAAATAAATAAAATAATTTTATTTCATTAAAAAAATTTCACTTGGGTTACATTTGCTGTTCTCCCAAACAACCTGGTTTCTATTCCCCAGCACATGATTTGGATTCTCACATACTCAAAATGTTCTTCACCTCATTTATCATAACCTAAGGACTTCCAGGTTAATTTTATAAACCCTCTTGGCTTATTCATATCAAAAAGCAAAACATTTCATTTTAATTTTTTGCTCAAGTTCTGTTATCAGGGATGTAGAATCTTTTTTATTGAATTTATTGGGGTGACATTGGTTAATAAAATTTTATAGGTTTCAGGTGTACAATTCTATAATACATCATCTGTATATTGTATTGTGTGTTCACCAAACCAAGTAAAGTGTCCTTCCATCACCATTTATCCCCCTTATACCCTCTTCTATCTCCCCACCCTACTTCCCCTCTGGTAATCACCATGCTGTTTATCTGTATCTATGAGTTTTTTTTTGTTTTTTTGCTTAATCCCTTCACCTTTTTCACCCAGCCCAGCAACCACCCTCCCCACTGACAGATGTCAGTCTGCTCTGTATCTTTGAGTCTGTTTCTACTTTGTTTGTTTGTTTATTCTTAATACTTGAAATTAATTACTAATTCAAGCCATTTTTAGGGGTTATTAATGAAATAAGCTAACTGAGGTGAGAATGCAATCTCTGGATGCAGATGAAACTACCCAAAGTTGTAGCTTAAAAGTCCAGAAGGGGGATGTGGAAGTACCTGTACGCTTTTTCCAATGACAGAGGCAAGTATAAATTGGTCAGAAAAACAAATTATACTTTAGTATTTCCTAAAACAGAGAGATATTCAGAGTCTTTCTCTGAAAGGTAAGTGGAAGGGCAGCTTTTAAAGCAGAAAAATAAAGACAGTCTTTATAAAAGAATAAAATTGCTATAGAGTAGCAAAATATTGTTATTGAAAGGTTAAGGTAGGTGGGCAGGCTAAATAGCCATCTCTGGAGGTGAATAAAGAAAAATTGAATTTATTTAAGGAAAAGGGGATGGGGATATCCAAAGGGAAGGGCTACACAGCACTGAGCCAGAAGGTATTGGGTCCATGATGGCAGCAAAATATACTTGGGACAGTGAAACAAGGAAGAGCATAGAAGCAGCAACAGGAGAGCTTAGAGCTTAGTCTGGGCTGCTCTGGCTCACTGAGAAGTCAGAGAGAAGGGGGCCTTGGAGTCAGGTTCAGGGGGTAAGCCTGTGATGAACTGCCGCTGCTCACTGCTCCCCTGGTTGCAAGTCCTGTGGGGTCCTCTCAGAGGGAGGATGGGAGATGGAGATGATGCTGGCGTGCTCCCCTACTGGGGAGCCAGCACTGGGTCCTTTTTCCTGATCATATTTATCTCTTTCTTGCAGGTAGGAATCTTAGGGGAGGTCTCAGGGGAGTATCTCCATAGAATATTCATCAGCTTTCCAGGTGTGTCCCTTAGGGGGTCATGGTCTCCACCAATTGGTCAGCCAGGGCAGGGGGTCATTAGTCAGTGTATCTGGTCCTGAGTCAGCCATGGTGCCACTTTTCTGGCTTTGCTGTTTATCTGGGTCTGGAGCTGAAATACAACTGAGGTCTAGATGTTATCTTTTTTTTTTTTTTTAAATATATCTTTATTGATTTCAGAGAGAGGACAGGAGAGGGAGAGAGAGAGATAGAAACACCAGTGATGAGAGAGTCATTGATCAAGCCCGCAACCCAGGCATGTGCCCTGACCAGGAATCGAACCCCGATCGCCTGGATCCTAAGTCGACGCTCAACCGCTGAGCCACACCCGGCTGGGCTAGATGTTATCTTTAGGGAAGAATGCTCAGGGGGTTTAAATCTCGTGACCAGCAATATGCTAGGGGAAGATAGGTCACCCTGGGGACAAGGTTCTTGTTTTCCCAGTATTGCCCCTTGCCAAGCATCTGGGGCTTCCTGCCCTGGTGAGTTTCTGTACCTGGATTTCTGTACCTAGCCCATCTAACAGTTATGAAAGTCCTTAAACAGGATTCTTCAATAAGATAATGATCATATACTGATGTCCATTAAGGTGGAAGTTATGGGACAAATCACAGTGAATCCTGATGCTACATTAAAGTTTCAGAGTGAACTACTAAGATTATAGTTCTAATCAAGGTATTTTCTGCATGTTCATCCATTCCATTAATAATTATTTAGTATCTACTGTACACCAAGAACTAGTCTAAATATTTAGGATAGTTCCAAGAACAAAATAACAAAAATACCTGTCCTTGTGGTGCTTACATTCTAATATATAAGGTTGGGGTTAGAGTAATTTGTTAGGCTTTGGTGAGAGTATAAAGAGATGCAATATTTTGAAAAATTGATGTGAATCAAAACTTCTAATACCCATATCTTTTGGCCTAGAAATTCTACTTCAGTGACTCTGTCCAACAGATAAACATGTTCAAGGGTCTGAGGGTATGAGACAAGCAGAATTCTAAGATAGCCTCCAAGATTCCTACTCACTGGTGTACATGCCTTCTATAGTTTTCTTGAATGTGGGAAAGAGCTGTGAATATAAGGGAATCACTCCTGTGATTATGTTATTAATCAGTTGACTTTGGAGTAATCAAAAGGAAGATTATCCAGACTGGCCTAACCTAATTAGGTGAGCTCTATAAAGTGTATGAGCCCTTCCTAACATCAGAGAGATTGAAAGTGAGAGAAGGCTTATGGGGTCACCATGGGACAAGGACCTAAGAGTGGCCTCCAGGAGCTGGGAGTGGTCCCTGGCCAACAGCCAGTAAGAAAGCAAGAACCTCACAATCATAGGGCCGCAAGAAAGGTCACTTTGCTATCGACCCGAGGAAACTCGCAAGCAGATTCCTTCCTAGTCAAGCTTCCATGGAAATTGTGAGGTCACAAATCTGTCCTACTTTTAGCTGCTAAATGTGTTATAATTTATTATTCAGCAATAGAAAACTAGTTATAAGATATTTGTATGAGAATGTTGATGACAACATTATTTGTAACAGCAAAAGATGAGAAATAATCAAATGTCCAAAATAATAATGTATTAAATAAGAGTACATTTAGACTATGGAATGCCATGATGCCATTAAAAAAAATAAGTTCTCAATTTATTAATACGAAGTATGTCCTGGATAGTATGTGTTAGACAGACATGAGCAGAGCATGGATGATGGGCCAGGTACAGAAACCCAGGTACAGGAACCTGGGTACAGAGACTCACCAGGGCAGAAAGCCCTTAATGTCTGGCAAGGGGCAAAACTGGAAAAACAAGAACCTTGTTTCTAGGGTGACCTATCCTCCCCTATCATATCATTGATCATGAGGTTTAGATCCCCTGAGCATTTCCTCCCTAAAGATAACATCTAGATCTCAGTTGTATTTCAGTTGACCCAGATAAGCAGCAAAGCCAGAAAAGTGGCACCATGGCTGACTCAGGACCAGATACACTGACTAATGAGCCCCTTCCCTGAGCACCAACCAGTCACTGGAGATCATGACCCTGAAAGAGCACTCCTGGAAAGCTGATGAATATTCTATTAATACACTCCCCTGAGACCTCCCCTAAGATTTCCACCTGCAAGAAAGGGATAAATA